>NC_143046.1:87790000-87847500 GCF_057628025.1 Oncorhynchus mykiss
GTTACAGCGTGGACAACCCATGTGGAATTCCCGGTCTCTGGCAGCGTTTTGAACGGCCGATCTGCAATCAAGAACGCTGAGTTCATCTCAACCTATGCTGCCCTTCAGTCCCTTGTCTTTTTTGTCCCTGACCGAGACACGGATCACCCCAGAAAACACTGCTACTCCAGCTGCTCGGTCTTCATCCGACTGTTCTCTCATAGTCCGAGAGCATCTGGGTGTAACCGTGGAGATATGTTCTCTTTTCTCCCTCACTCTCCTGTCCATCTCCTCACTTCAATTCCATGCTATCACTGTCACTTGTCCACTCCAACTTCACATTGTTGTCATCTATCGCCCCGGCCAGGTGCCTTTAGAGAGTCCCTCAATGAGCTTGACACCTTGATAGGCTCTCCACACTTCCAAAGCTGATTCTCTCTTCTGGTCTCGTCCTTCTAGATCTATCCGCTGCCTTCAACACTGTGAAACATCAGCTCCACCCACTCAGGTGTGTCAGGCTCTGCAGGCCGCTCCTGCCAGGTGACATGTAGAGGATCTGTGTCTGAACCATCTAATCTCACTACCGGTGTCCCCCAGGGCTTGGTTCAAGACCCTCTCCTCTTCTCTCTATACACCAAGTCGCTCGGCTCTGTCATATCCTCACATGGTCTCTCCTATCATTGCTATGCGGATGACACTAAACTACTTCTCACCTTCCCCACTTCTGACACCCAGGTGGCGACACGCATCTCTGCATGCCTGGCAGATACTGTATTTCAGCTTGGATGTCGGCCCACCACCTCAAGCTCAACCTCAACAAGACAGAGCTGCTCTACCTCCCGGGGGAAGGCCTGCCCGTGCCAAGACCTCTCCGTCACGGTTGACAACTCCATGGTGTCCCCCTCACAGAGTGCAAAGAACCCATGAGTGACCCTGGACAACACCCTGTCATTCTCTGTGAACATCAGTGACTCGCTCCTGCAGGTTCATGCTCTACAACATCTGTAGAGAACGACTCTACCTCACACAGAAAGAGGTCCAGGTCCTAATTCAGTCATTTGTCATCTCCCGTCTGGACTACTGCAGCTCGCTGTTGGCTGGGCTCCCACTTTGTACCATCAAACCCCCTGAAACCTATCCAGAATGCTGCAGTCCGCCTGATGTTCAACCTTCCCATGTTCTCCCATGTCACCCCGCTCCTCCACACACTCCACTGGCTTCCAGTCGAAGCTCGCATCCACCACGAGACCATGGTGCTTACCTTACGGAACAGCAAGAAGAACTGTCCCTTTCCTACCTTCAGGAGCACCTTACTGTGCTTACCTCGTTTAATTTTCCTAGAGGCTCTCTGATACAGTTCCATCCAGAAGTAGGACACAGTTAATGTTACAGATGTCATAGTGCTTGTTAAAGCAATCCTTTTACAGCAATCCTTCCTCCTATCATTGTCCCTCACTAGGCTCGAACCAGAGATCCTCTGCCTCACGCACACGCACACGCACACACACACACACGTAACTGTCTGCTTGACAACATCTTAGTAAATTATTTTATAGAAAAGCTAGTTTTAATAGGAGTGGAGACGTTTTAAGATGTTGAGTGAGGTTATAAATCTTAACTCTCTGTTACATTTGAATGTGAAATGAAAGTGTGCCTGATACCAGTGTGTAGCAGCACAACACCGCTGTCTACCCCCTCATCATCCTCTGATTTATGAGGCAAGACAACCCTAAGACAAACTTTAGGTTGACAGCTGAGCACACACACACTCACACTCAAACACACACATGCACACACCCCCACAAACACTCAGAGAAACCTCAGGCTGACAGTTGAGCACACACACACATACACATATGCAGAGAAACCTCAGGCACAGAGAGTTGAGCGTACACACACACACACACACACACACACACACACACACACACACACACACACACGCACACACCTCCGACACTAAACTAGACCATCTTCAGCACCATCTGGGTCCTGTCTGGACAGGAATAGGATATGTCCCTATTCTAGCGTTCCCCTCCCAGGTATCTGTCCAGTTCAGGCTCTGTTTCTGTGTCCTTTGTCCACTTTTTTAGAATCCTCCTTTTTATTTTTCTGAGCTATGACTCTTTCCCTGGATAGTTAATGATTCCTGATGCATAATTCATTCCCGACTGCAATAACAGATGAATAATATATCAGTCAGCCCAGTCACTATGGGTTGGCCTGTTGACAAAGATAGACTGGGACCACAACTCGGCCCGGGCATTTCTCTCTTTTTTTTTTCTTTCTTCTTCTTGAGGCCCACATTATCAGGCAAATAACGAGAATTCTGTCTTAAAAACATCAGTTTAGACACACTGGGTTAAAGATGGACCAGCCCATCTGGCATTTTTCCAAACTGCCCTATGGCCAGTCTGTTTCTGCCTGTAGAGGTAGGCTATGCGGGATAGCTTCCTTATGATCTGATAATATATATATATATATATATATATATATATATATATATTATATTTAACTAGGCAAGTCAGTTAAGAACAAATTCTTAACTGCCTTGTTCAATGTGCTGCAGAACGACAGATTTTTTGTTACCTTGTCAGCTCAGGGATTCAATCCACCAACCTTTCGGTTACTGGCCCAACTCTCTAACCACTAGGCTACCTGGTGGTTACTGGCCCAACTCTCTAACCACTAGGCTACCTGGTGGTTACTGGCCCAACTCTCTAACCACTAGGCTACCTGCTGGTTACTGGCCCAACACTCTAACCACTAGGCTACCTGGTGGTTACTGGCCCAACTCTCTAACCACTAGGCTACCTGCTGGTTACTGGCCCAACACTCTAACCACTAGGCTACCTGGTGGTTACTGGCCCAACTCTCTAACCACTAGGCTACCTGCTGGTTACTGGCCCAACACTCTAACCACTAGGCTACCTGGTGGTTACTGGCCCAACTCTCTAACCACTAGGCTACCTGCTGGTTACTGGCCCAACTCTCTAACCACTAGGCTACCTGCTGGTTACTGGCCCAACACTCTAACCACTAGGCTACCTGCTGGTTACTGGCCCAGCACTCTAACCACTAGGCTACCTGCTGGTTACTGGCCCAACACTCTAACCACTAGGCTACCTGCTGGTTACTGGCCCAACTCTCTAACCACTAGGCTACCTGCTGGTTACTGGCCCAACTCTCTAACCACTAGGCTACCTGCTGGTTACTGGTCCAACACTCTAACCACTAGGCTACCTGCTGGTTACTGGTCCAACATTCTAACCACTAGGCTACCTGCTGGTTACTGGTCCAACACTCTAACCACTAGGCTACCTGCTGGTTACTTGTCCAACACTCTAACCTTTAGGCTACCTGCTGGATACTGACCCAACGCTCTAACCACCTGCCGCCCCAACATATAGTCTGTGTTCCAAATGGGAACCTATTCCCCAATGGGCCCTGGTCAAAAGTAGGGGAAAGGGTGCCATTTAAACGCAGCTATAGAGAACATAGAGAGGCTTCAGAAGCAAGCTACTGTAGTTGTCAGATTCCTGGTTGATCCAGATTCTAGCTACTGTAGTTGTCAGATTCCTATTGGATCCAGATTATAGCTACTGTAGTTGTCAGATTCCTGGTGGATCCAGCTTCTAGCTACTGTAGTTGTCAGGTTCCTGGTTGATCCAGATTCTAGCTACTGTAGTTGTCAGATTCTTGGTTGATCCAGCTTCTAGCTACTGTAGTTGTCAGATTCCTGGTTGATCCAGCTTCTAGCTACTGTAGTTGTCAGATTCCTGGTTGATCCAGATTCTAGCTACTGTAGTTGTCAGATTCCTGGTGGATCCAGATTCTAGCTACTGTAGTTGTCAGATTCCTTGTTGATCCAGATTCTAGCTACTGTAGTCATCAGATTCCTGGTTGATCCAGATTCTAGCTACTGTAGTTGTCAGATTCCTGGTTGATCCAGATTCTAGCTACTGTAGTTGTCAGATTCCTTGTTGATCCAGCATCTAGCTACTGTAGTTGTCAGATTCCTGGTTGATCCCGTTTCTAGCTACTGTAGTTGTCAGATTCCTGGTTGATCCAGCTTCTAGCTACTGTAGTCGTCAGATTCCTTCTTGATCCAGCTTCTAGCTACTGTAGTTGTCAGATTCCTTGTTGATCCAGCATCTAGCTACTGTAGTTGTCAGATTCCTGGTTGATCCCGTTTCTAGCTACTGTAGTTGTCAGATTCCTGGTTGATCCAGCTTCTAGCTACTGTAGTTGTCAGATTCCTTGTTGATCCAGCATGTTAGATGTTGTTAACTCTCAGTTTATTAATAAGAGAATGTTATCCTCAATAACTGGCTCCTAAAAAAAGGACATTTTAAAAATGTTCACCATAGGGTGTATCATGTGATTTATAGACAACTATGAGCAGGCAAAGTCTAGTAAATTCAAAAATAACCTTTTCCTACTCATAGTTGGTTTCCGGATGATGTCATCGGACTAGGCCATTTTCACTGATGCTGTTGGGGTGGTGCTGGAGATTATGAATATGAAATTGAAATATTTTGACATTTTCCTTGAACTACTTTTGCCTACTTGGTCTTTCACCTGGTCCTCGAACGGTGTTGTACTCCTTCATAAGGAGTTGGCAAGAGAGCAGAGACAGACTGTCACCCAGGCTTGCTTGACGCCAGACCCCTGAGAAAGCCTCACCCAGGCTTGCTTGACGCCAGACCCCTGAGAAAGCCTCACCCAGGCCTGCTTGACGCCAGACCCCTGAGAAAGCCTCACCCAGGCCTGCTTGACACCAGACCCCTGAGAAAGCCTCACCCAGGCTTGCTTGACACCAGACCCCTGAGAAAGCCTCACCCAGGCCTGCTTGACACCAGACCTCTGAGAAAGCCTCACCCAGGCCTGCTTGACACCAGACCCCTGAGAAAGCCTCACCCAGGCCTGCTTGACACCAGACCTATGAGAAAGCCTCACCCAGGCCTGCTTGACACCAGACCTCTGAGAAAGCCTCACCCAGGCCTGCTTGACACCAGACCTCTGAGAAAGCCTCACCCAGGCCTGCTTGACCTCTGAGAAAGCCTCACCCAGGCCTGCTTGACCTCTGAGAAAGCCTCATCCAGGCCTGCTTGACCTCTGAGAAAGCCTCACCCAGGCCTGCTTGACCTCTGAGAAAGCCTCACCCAGGCCTGCTTGACACCAGACCTCTGAGAAAGCCTCACCCAGGCCTGCTTGACCTCTTAGAAAGCCTCACCCAGGCCTGCTTGACAGCAGACCCCTGAGAAAGCCTCACCCAGGCCTGCTTGACCTCTGAGAAAGCCTCACCCAGGCCTGCTTGACCTCTAAGAAAGCCTCACCCAGGCCTGCTTGACCTCTGAGAAAGCCTCACCCAGGCCTGCTTGACACCAGACCTCTGAGAAAGCCTCACCCAGGCCTGCTTGACCTCTAAGAAAGCCTCACCCAGGCCTGCTTGACCTCTGAGAATGCCTCACCCAGGCCTGTCAGAAAGCCTTGTTGTTCATAGAACAAGAGTAGAGCCATGAACTAGAAAAGTTTATATTAGTTTTTTTTCTATTTTTTTCTAGAAAGTACAGTAGCTTTGGGAAAATAGGTCACACTCTCTTTGCCCTCCAATTGTTGTGCACACACACACACACCACACACCACACACACACACACACACACACACCACACACACACCACACACACACACCACACACACCACACACACACACACACCACACACCACACACACACCACACACCACACACCACACACACACACACACACACACACAGGTACCCAGATGTAACATAGAAAACAGTGTTAAATGAATTCTCAGAACATGGGTGTTCTAAATGCCAGATTATGCAGTACTTTGGGGGTGTGGTTTAGTTGACATTACATCTGCAGTATTAATGTCCTTGTGTGATTCCCAAATGCCACTCTATTTACTATATAGGGCACTACTTTAGACCAGAGCCCTATGGGGACTTTGGGGCCATTTGGGAATGCAAACCCTTGTGCTACAGAACAGCCCACTTCCTTCCTTCCGTACTCGACTACAGAGGCTTTAATCCAAACGGGCTCTGACGTCTTTCTGACATCCCCCGCTTCCCGGTGACAGATTGGCTCGTTTGTTCGCTCCAATTGGTCACTGAGAACGTGAAACACGTAGAACGGCTCTGGAGCCGTGTGTGTGTGTGTGTGTGTGTGTGTGTGTGCAGTGTGTGTGTGTGTGTGTGTGTGTGTGTGTGTGTGCGTGTGTGTGTGCGTGCCCTGGAGCTCTGTGATACATTATTCATGACGACCACGTGTTCACACTTGCCGTAATTACAAAGATGATTTTACACACACACACACACACACATCAATACCAGGGGCGTCCTCAGGGTCCCCTGTGAAACCACGATTAGGTCTCGTTCCAACATTGTAACATCCCCGTCAGGGGCCGGCTAATGTACAATTTTGGCCCAACACTCTAACACCCAACACTCACTCTATGTACAATTTTTTTTGTTGCAAGAGGGGCTCAATGCACATTGTAACAACTCACATTAAAGGTGCAATCTGCAGTTGAAACAATAAGAAAGTTACTCCCGGTCACGTGTGCTCCCTCTCCGGCCTCTAGGTCACGTGGGCTCCCTCTCCAGGCCTCTAGGTCACGTGGGCTCCCTCTAGGTCACGTGGGCTGCCTCTCCAGGCCTCTAGGTCACGTGGGCTCCCTCTAGGTCACGTGGGCTCCCTCTCCAGGCCTCTAGGTCACGTGTTCTCCCTCTCTGGCCTCTAGGTCACGTGTGCTCCCTCTCCAGGCCTCTAGGTCACGTGTGCTCCCTCTCCAGGCCTCTAGGTCACGTGTGCACCCTCTACGGCCTCTAGGTCACGTGTGCTCCCTCTCCAGGCCTCTAGGTCACTTGTGCTCCCTCTACGGCCTCTAGGTCACGTGGGCTCCCTCTACGGCCTCTAGGTCACGTGGGCTCCCTCTCCAGGCCTCTAGGTCACGTGTGCTCCCTCTCCAGGCCTCTAGGTCACGTGTGCTCCCTCTCCAGGCCTCTAGGTCACGTGTGCTCCCTCTCCGGCCTCTAGGTCACGTGTGCTCCCTCTCCGGCCTCTAGGTCACGTGTGCTCTCTCTCCAGGCCTCTAGGTCACGTGGGCTCCCTCTGCGGCCTCTAGCTCACGTGGGCTCCCTCTCCAGGCCTCTAGGTCACGTGGGCTCCCTCTACGGCCTCTAGGTCACGTGTGCTCCCTCTCCAGGCCTCTAAGTCACGTGGGCTCCCTCTCCAGGCCTATAGGTCACGTGGGCTCCCTCTCCGGCCTCTAGGTCACCAGGCTGCTCGTTATGGCCACACACCCGTCACCATCGTCACGCACACCTGCGTGTCATCAGACTCAACTGGACTCCATCTCTTCCCTGATTACCTTCCCTATATATGTCCCTCCCTTTGGTTCCTTCCCTATATATGTCTCTCCCTTTGGTTCCTGCCCTATATATGTCCCTCCCTTTGGTTCCTTCCCTATATATGTCTCTCCCATTGGTTCCTTCCCTATATATGTCCCTCCTTTTGGTTCCTTCCCTATATATGTCTCTCCCATTGGTTCCTTCCCTATATATGTCTCTCCCTTTGGTTCCTTCCCTATATATGTCACTCCCTTTGGTTCCTTCCCTATATATGTCTCTCCCTTTGGTTCCTTCCCTATATATGTCTCTCCCTGACCTTGCTTCCCGACTCTAAGCGCATATCGTAACACTCCCCACCTCTGTTTTGGTAAAAAGCTGAGGGATGGGCCAGGAGAAATGTAACCAATCTCAAAAGGAATAAATAGAGTCTTGGATGCAAGGCCTGACCATCCATGATATCAACACTATTATTTTAACCATGTTATGAGCCTATACAGGGTTGGTTTACATTTACAATGTTTACAAACATTGTAGAAAAACAAGCTTATATTTTGGTTTCTGATTTGATACTACATCTTGAACTAAGCTCAAAAGTTATATTCTTCAAGAATCAATGGGTACAGACTGTATATCACCAATGGATGCAGGGACTGCGGATTCTGGCTTTAAGCTAATGTATGTATACTGAACAAAAATATGATCGCAACATGTGAAGTGTTGGTTCCATGTTTCATGAGCTGAATTAAAAGATCCCAGAAATGTTCTACACGCATAAAAAGCTTATTTCTCTCAAATGTTTGTGCACAAATTTGTTTACATCTCTGTTAGTGAAATATGTTTTGTCACACAACACAATGCCACAGATGTCTCAAGTTTTGAGGGAGCGTGAAATTGGCATGCTGACTGTAGGAAAGTCCAACGGAACTGTTGCCAGATCATTTATTGTTAACTTCTCTACAATAAGACTCCTCCAATGTCATTTTAGATGAACGTTGTCGTGCCATTCATCTGCCGCCATCACTTCATGTTTCAGCGTGATAATGCAAGGCCCCATGTCACAAGGACCTGTACACAATTCCTGGAATTTGAAAATGTCCCAGTTCTTCCATGGCCTGTATACTCACCAGACATGTCACCCATTGAGCATGTTCGGGATGCTCTGGATCAACGTGTACAACAGCGTGTTCCAGTTCCCGCCAATATCCAGCAACTTCCCACAGCCGTTGAAGAGGAGTGGGACAACATTCCAACAGGCCACAATCAACAGCCTGATCAACTCTGTGTGAAGGAGATGTGTCACGCTGCATGTGGCAAATGGTGTTCACACCAGATACTGACTGGTTTTCTGATACACTCCCCAACCTTTTTGTTTTAACCTGTTGATCCTACTTGAGACGCAGACGTCTCAACTAGGCACCTGGAAATGCAAATGCGCTACGCTAAATGCTAAATGTACTCGTTAAAACTCAAACGCTCATTAAAACACACATGCAGGGTATTGAATTAAAGCTACACTCGTTGTGAATCTAGCCAACAAGTCAGATTTTTAAAATGCTTTTCGGCGAAAGCATGAGAAGCTATTATCTGATAGCATGCAACACCCCAAAATGCCTGAAGGCGACGTAAACAAAATAATTAGCGTAGCCGGCGCTACACAAAAACGCAGAAATAAAATATAAAACATTCATTACCTTTGATGATATTCTTTGTTGGCACTCCTATATGTTCCATAAACATCACAATTGGGTCTTTTTCCCGATTAAATCCGTCCATGTATGCCCAAAATATCCATTTGTATAGCCTGTCTGGTTCAGGAAAAAAGCTCTCTTCCAACACGCAACGTCATTTTTTAAAATTATATAAGTTGCCTATATTCTTTGACAAAACACTTCAACCTACTTTTGTAACCCAACTTTAGGTATTTGTAAACGTTAATAAGCGATCAAATTGATCACTGGGCGATCTGTATTCAATAGCAGCTACTCAAGAAAACAATGTCCCTTTTTCTCTCTCCCAAAATCGATTGCTGTATGCTGGACGGAATGAAGGATCTATTTGTCATGACACGAAGGATTTTTGTCAATGAAAATGACGTTTTTGGCTACATCGTGTGGAAGCTGTAGGAATTGCAACCTCGGCCCTATTTAATTTGGTGCCCCTTAAACAATACATGCAAGTGGCGCATGGATATTTTTTTCAGTTTTCAGTGACCAGTTTTTCTTGCGCTTTTCGATGAAACACACGCTCTGTTATAGTCACAGCCGTGATTTAACCAGTTTTAGAAACTTCAGAGTGTTTTCTATCCACACATACTAATCATATGCATATACTATATTCCTGGCATGAGTAGCAGGACGCTGAAATGTTGCGCGATTTTTAACAGAATGTTCGAAAAAGGAGGGGGTAGACTTAACAGGTTTTAAGGTATATGTGATCAACAAGATGCATTTTTGCATTCCCAGTCATGTGAAATCCATAGATTAGGGCCTAATTTATTTATTTCAATTGACAGATTTCCTTATATGAAATGTAACTTAGTAAAATCCTTGAAATTGTTCCATGTTGCGTTTTAAAATTTTTGTTCAGCGTTTGTCTCCATGTACAGTGCAGTCGGAAATGATTCAGACCTATTGACGTTTTCCACATTTTCTTACTTTACAACCTTATTCTAAAATGGATTCAATTGTTTTTTCCCTCATTAATACACGCAATACCCCATCATGACATCACAGTACCCCATCATGACATCACAATACCCCATCATGACATCACAATACCCCATCATGACATCACAATACCCTATAAAGACAAAGCAAACAGTTTATTTTTAATAAAATTAAAATAAATTATAATAATACATTTACATAAGTATTCAGGCCCTTTACTCAGTACTTTGTTGAAGCACCTTTGGCAGCGATTACAACCTCGAGTCTTCTTGGGTATGATGATACAAACTTGGCACACCTGTATTTGGGGGAGTTTCTCCCATTCTTCTCTGCAGATCCTCTCATGCTCTGTCAGGTTGGGTGGGGAGCGTCGCTGCACAGCTATTTTCAGGTATCTCCAGAGATTTTTGATCGGGTTGAAGTCCGGGCTCTGGCTGGGCCACTCAAGGACGTTCAGAGACTTGTCCCAAAGCCAACTCTGTGTTGTCTTGGCTGTGTGTTTAGGGTCGTTGTCCTGATGGAAAGTGAACCTTTGCCCAAGTCTGATGTCCTGAGTCCTCTGGAACAGGTTTTCATTAAGGATCTCTCTGTACTTTGCTCCGTTCATCTTTCCCTCTATCCTGACTAGTCTGCCAGTCCCTGTTGCTGAAAAACATCCCCACAACATGATGCTGCCGCCACCATGCTTCACCGTAGGGATGATGCCAGGTTGCAGAACGACGTAAAGTACTGTTTACACTCTTCAAAGACAGTAGACTAAAAGGGAGATGTGTAGATCTTGTATTCCACAACCAACTGTTCCAAGACACCAAGACCACTACATGACTATTCTAAAATGGAACATCCAGCAATATTAATGGTAGCGATTGTAATATATATATATATATATATATATATATATATATATATATATATATATATATATATATAAATAATAAAATACAACAATTAATAAATAAACTATAATTACACTATACTATTGAAGTTAGGGAATGTTGTAAAATAATTTCTATTCCATATTTTATGTATAAGATTTATAAATAATAAAAGATAGGACAATTCATGACATAATCATTCTCGAAATACAAGGAACTGGAACACAAAGGTACCCAAAGCCTGAAATTAGGCAGGAATCAACAAGGTAGAAATAATGGGGTGTCTGTGTGTTCTGTGTGACTGGAAAAGTGTGATGAGTTAAGTGAGTGAGGAAGGAAAATGGTTGCAAATGCCAGAGCTCATGTCTGTGAGAGAGAGTCTTCACTTTTGCGCAGATATGGGATATACATTTTTAAAATAAAAAATATATAGTTTGTTTATTTTTGTCCTATCATAATGGAACGGTGCCAACCCTATATCCTAGACACCGACCAGAGCGACTCACAAACTAAGGAGAAGTCATTATCTGTTTTATAGGCCTCCTGCAAGCAGCCATGACAGATAGAGGAACGAGGTCAGAGACCCACTAAAGCATCCCTGCACCCTCAACAGTCTGCACCCTCAACAAAGCCAAAGCCCCATGAAACAGGAGAGCATAATTTACAAGGATATTCTGAAAGCTGCTAATGAGATCCTTGACGATCTCGTACCTAGCCTGGTTGGAGTTCTGGTGGAATACTCCACCAATAGCAGTGCTGACAAACCTGGCTGCAGTAAACCCCATGGGGAGGGGGAGTCACACTCGGACAATCAGAGAGGGGGCAGGATTATTGTGGCCCTGGTGGCACAGAATAATCAAACGGTCTGGCTGTACAGAGGTGCTTGGGAAAATGGGTCACAACGGGAGGGGGGGGGGGGGGGGGACCAGCGTGTGTGTTGGGGGGAGGGGGGGGGGGGGGGGGGTCCGACCTCCATTAGCTAGGACTAGATATTGGTTAATCAAATCTTCTCGTTCCTGCTCAATTTGGCAATTTGGCATGCCTTCTTAAACAGCCGAGCTGTATATGCTTTCACAGATTCAGCTGTAGGTCTATCTATGGGTGGAAGGGGAGAGAGGGGAGAGAAGGGAGAGAAGGGAGAGAGGGGAGAGAGGGGAGAGAGGGGCAAACGTGTTTGTTTTTGGAGGGTGGGGTGGAGTTGAGTGAGTGTATGCAACCCACAAAATGTAGATTTCCTACTGTCCTACTGGGACTGGATGGTGTTCAGAGATTAATGGGAGGGGTTGAGGGGAGCTGTGACTGGATGGTGTTCAGAGATAGATGGGAGGGGTTGAGGGGAGCTGGGACTGGATGGTGTTCAGAGATAGATGGGAGGGGTTGAGGGGAGCTGGGACTGGATGGTGTTCAGAGATAGATGGGAGGGGTTGAGGGGAGCTGGGACTGGATGGTGTTCAGAGATAGATGGGAGGGGTTGAGGGGAGCTGGGACTGGATGGTGTTCAGAGATAGATGGGAGGGGTTGAGGGGAGCTGGGACTGGATGGTGTTCAGAGATAGATGGGAGGGGTTGAGGGGAGCTGGGACTGGATGGTGTTCAGTCAGATGGGAGGGGTTGAGGGGAGCTGGGACTGGATGGTGTTCAGAGATAGATGGGAGCGGTTGAGGGGAGCTGGGACTGGATGGTGTTCAGAGATAGATGGGAGTGGTTGAGGGGAGCTGGGACTGGATGGTGTTCAGAGATAGATGGGAGGGGTTGAGGGGAGCTGGGACTGGATGGTGTTCAGAGATAGATGGGAGGGGTTGAGGGGAGCTGGGACTGGATGGTGTTCAGAGATAGATGGGAGGGGTTGAGGGGAGCTGGGACTGGATGGTGTTCAGAGATAGATGGGAGGGGTTGAGGGGAGCTGGGACTGGATGGTGTTCAGAGATAGATGGGAGGGGTTGAGGGAAGCTGGGACTGGATGGTGTTCAGAGTCAGATGGGAGGGGTTGAGGGGAGCTGGGACTGGATGGTGTTCAGAGATAGATGGGAGGGGTTGAGGGGAGCTGGGACTGGATGGTGTTCAGAGATAGATGGGAGGGGTTGAGGGGAGCTGGGACTGGATGGTGTTCAGAGATAGATGGGAGGGGTTGAGGGGAGCTGGGACTGGATGGTGTTCAGAGATAGATGGGAGGGGTTGAGGGGAGCTGGGACTGGATGGTGTTCAGAGATAGATGGGAGGGGTTGAGGGGAGCTGGGACTGGATGGTGTTCAGAGATAGATGGGAGGGGTTGAGGGGAGCTGGGACTGGATGGTGTTCAGAGATAGATGGGAGGGGTTGAGGGGAGCTGGGACTGGATGGTGTTCAGAGATAGATGGGAGGGGTTGAGGGGAGCTGGGACTGGATGGTGTTCAGAGATAGATGGGTGGGGTTGAAGGTAGCTGAAGGCAAAAAAACAAACAAAAGATAAAATATAATACAATATAAAATATACTGTCCTGTGAAATGCATATAGTATGTATAAACTGGAAGTATAATCCTAAGTGTATGTGGACAACTGCTCATCGAACAGCCTCCACTCTTCTGGGAAGGCTTTCCACCAGATGTTGGAGCATTACTGTTGGGACTTGCTTCCATTCTGCCCCAAGAGCATTAGTGAGGTCGGGCACTGATGTTGAGGTCAGGGCTTCGTCCACACCGATCTCGACAAACCATTTCTGTATGGACCTCGCTTTTCCACTTCACAATAACAGCACTTACTCTTGACAAACTGGCTTGTTGGAAAGGTGGCATCCTATGACGGTGCCACGTTGAAAGTCACTGAAACAGGAAAAGGGCCTTGCCCAAACTTTTGCCGCAAAGGTGGAAGTACAGAATCGTCTAGAATGTCATTGTATGCTGTAGCAGGTAGCGTTGGCCTGGCATCCGTCAAACCCAGATTCATCCATTGGGCTGACAGATGGTGAAGCGTGATTCATCACTCCAGAGAACATGTTTCCACTGCTCCAGAGTCCAATGGCGGTGAGCTTTACACCACTCCAGCCGATGCTTGGTCATCTTAGGCTTGTGTGCGGCTGCTCAGCCATGGAAACCCGTTTCCTTTTTTTTTTTAACTAGGCAAGTCAGTTAAGAACAAATTATTTGACAGCCTAGTGGGCTGTCTGCCTCAACTGCCTGTTCAGGGGTAGAACGACAGATGTCAGCTTGTCAGCTCAGGGATTCGAACTTGCAACCTTTTGGTTACTAGTCCAACGCTCTAACTACTAGGCTACCTGCTGGTTACTAGTCCAACGCTCTAACCACTAGGCTACCTGCTGGTTACTAGTCCAACACTCTAACCACTAGACTACCTGCTGGTTACTGGTCCAACACTCTAACCACTAGGCTACCTGCTGGTTACTAGTCCAACGCTCTAACCACTAGGCTACCTGCTGGTTACAAGTCCAACACTCTAACCACTAGGCTACCTGCTGGTTACTAGTACAACGCTCTAACCACTAGGCTACCTGCTGGTTACTAGTCCAACGCTCTAACCACTAGGCTACCTGCTGGTTACTAGCCCAACGCTCTAACCACTAGGCTACCTGCTGGTTACTAGTCCAACGCTCTAACCACTAGGCTACCTGCTGGTTACTAGTCCAACGCTCTAACCACTAGGCTACCTGCTGGTTACTAGTCCAACACTCTAACCACTAGGCTACCTGCTGGTTACTAGTCCAACGCTCTAACCACTAGGCTACCTGCTGGTTACTGGTCCAACGCTCTAACCACTAGACTACCTGCTGGTTACTAGTCCAACGCTCTAACCACTAGTCTACCTGCTGGTTACTAATCCAACTCTCTAACCACTAGGCTACCCTGCCGCCCCAGTTCTTGTACTGACTTTGCTTCCAGAGGCAGTTTGGAACTTGGTAGTGAGCTTGTGTGGTCTTCCACTGAGCCATTGTTGCTCCTAGACAATATTGGCTGGCCAGGCATATAGGCAATATTCTGTGATAATGTAGGAGGCCTGCCTACTGCTGTGATAATGTAGGAGGCCTGTCTACCGCTGTGATAATGTGGGTGGCCTGCCTGCTGCTGTGATAATGTAGGAGGCCTGCCAACTGCTGTGATAATGTATGATGCCTGCCTACTGCTGTGATAATGTAGGAGGCCTGCCTACTGCTGTGATATTATATGAGGCCTGCCTACTGCTGTGATATTATATGAGGCCTGCCTACTGCTATGATAATGTAGGAGGCCTGCTGTGATAATGTATGAGGCCCTGCCTACTGCTATGATAATGTATGAGGCCTGCCTACTGCTATGATAATGAATGAGGCCTGCCTACTGCTATGATAATGTATGAGGCCTGCCTACTGCTATGATCATGTATGAGGCCTGCCTACTGCTATGATGATGTATGAGGCCCTGCCTACTGCTATGATAATGAATGAGGCCTGCCTACTGCTATGATAATGTATGAGGCCTGCCTACTGCTATGATCATGTATGAGGCCTGCCTACTGCTATGATCATGTATGAGGCCTGCCTACTGCTATGATGATGTATGAGGCCTGCCTACTGCACAAACCTCATTCCTACAGAACTGTTTTTATTAGATGACTGTTTTAAAACATGCAGTCATGTTTAAAAATCTGAGCGGGTGATCTCGGGCTTGGTTGGTGACCGCTGTTTTTACCTGCAGGCTTTAATTGACGTGTTACCAGATCGGTGCTGCTATACGTAGACATGGCTTTACAAAACCAGTTTTAGTAGTCAAAACACAGAACAACGTTTACTTGGCATCACACGATGATTTGACCTGTTTTATTGTTGAAGAGCTTGCACGAGGAGTGTGCATGTACTGTAAGTTGCTTACTCACAGACAGATGGAAATGACAATATGGAAAACCCCCTCTAGACAATCAAATCAACTGTGTTGGTTTCATCAGATACTGTGGAAAACCCCCTCCTGACAATCAAATCAACTGTGTTGATTTCATCAGATACTGTGGAAAACCCCCTCCTGACAATCAAATCAACTGTGTTGGTTTCATCAGATACTGTGGAAAACCCCCTCCTGACAATCAAATCAACTGTGTTGGTTTCATCAGACACTGTGGAAAAACCCCTCCTGACAATCAAATCAACTGTGTTGGTTTCATCAGACACTGTGGAAAAACCCCTCCTGACAATCAAATCAACTGTGTTGGTTTCATCAGATACTGTGGAAAAACCCCTCCTGACAATCAAATCAACTGTGTTGGATTCATCAGACACGGTGGAAAACCCCCTCTAGACAATCAAATCAACTGTGTTGGATTCATCAGTGTGACAGAGAGCTTCTGCCGCGTCACTGAGCACCGCAACAGCCACTGTTAACAAGGCGACATACCCCTGATCGACCTTCATTGATTCAGAGAGGACAACGAGACAAGTCTGGGACTGAAACAGAAAATGAGAAGCTAATAAAGGATGGTTGAAAGGGCAGTGTGTGTGTGTGTGTGTGTGTGTGTGTGTGTGTGTGTGTGTGTGTGTGTGTGTGTGTGTGTGTGTGTGTGTGAGTGTGTGTGTATTTCTATGCATGTATGCGAGTGTGTGCGTGAGTGTGTGAGTGTGTGAGTGTGTGTGTGTATGTGTGTGTATTTCTATGCATGTATGCGAGTGTGTGTGTGGGTGTGTGTGGGTGTGTGTGTGATAGTCTGAATGAGAGAAAGCTATAGGAGCTGAGAGTGTATAGGGGCAGTGTATAATGATTGACAGGTTCAGTAAGTGGTGTTGGTTGCCTGGTGATTTGCTTTGTGAGGAGCTGCTCTCTCTGAAAAACACACGATAGAAACTACAGCTGCACTACATCTGACCAGGGTCCATAGTGTTCTGTCTGGGGGTGGGGCCAGGGTCCATAGTGTTCTGTCTGGGGGGGGGACCAGGGTCCATAGTGTTCTGTCTGGGGGGCAGGGTCCATAGTGTTCTGTCTAGGGGTGGGGGACCAGGGTCCATAGTGTTCTGTCTGGGGGTGGGGCCAGGGTCCATAGTGTTCTGTCTGGGGGTGGGGCCAGGGTCCATAGTGTTCTGTCTGGGGGGAGGGACCAGGGTCCATAGTGTTCTGTCTGGGGGGCGGGGTGGGGCCAGGGTCCATAGTGTTCTGTCTGGGGTGGGGACCAGGGTCCATAGTGTTCTGTCTAGGGGGCAGGGTCCATAGTGTTCTGTCTGGGAGGGGGACCAGGGTCCATAGTGTTCTGTCTGGGGGTGGGGCCAGGGTCCATAGTGTTCTGTCGGGGGGTGGGGCCAGGGTCCATAGTGTTCTGTCTGGGGGGAGGGACCAGGGTCCATATTGTTCTGTCTGTGAGGGGGACCAGGGTCCATAGTGTTCTGTCTGGGGGGGGGGGGACCAGGGTCCATAGTGTTCTGTCTGGGAGGGGGACCAGGGTCCATAGTGTTCTGTCTGGGGGTGGGGCCAGGGTCCATAGTGTTCTGTCTGGGGGTGGGGCCAGGGTCCATAGTGTCCTGTCTGGGGGGAGGGACCAGGGTCCATATTGTTCTGTCTGTGAGGGGGACCAGGGTCCATAGTGTTCTGTCTGGGGGGGGGGACCAGGGTCCATAGTGTTCTGTCTGGGAGGGGGACCAGGGTCCATAGTGTTCTGTCTGGGGGTGGGGCCAGGGTCCATAGTGTTCTGTCGGGGGGTGGGGCCAGGGTCCATAGTGGTCTGTCTGGGAGGGGGACCAGGGTCCATAGTGTTCTGTCGGGGGGTGGGGCCAGGGTCCATAGTGTTCTGTCTGGGGGGGGGGGGGGGGGGGACCAGGGTCCATAGTGTTCTGTCTGGGGGGCAGGGTCCATAGTGTTCTGTCTGGGGGTGGGGCCAGGGTCCATAGTGTTCTGTCTGGGGGTGGGGCCAGGGTCCATAGTGGTCTGTCTGGGAGGGGGACCAGGGTCCATAGTGTTCTGTCGGGGGGTGGGGCCAGGGTCCATAGTGTTCTGTCTGGGGGGAGGGACCAGGGTCCATAGTGTTCTGTCTGGGAGGGGGACCAGGGTCCATAGTGTTCTGTCTGGGGGGGGGACCAGGGTCCATAGTGTTCTGTCTGGGAGGGGGACCAGGGTCCATAGTGTTCTGTCTGGGGGTGGGGCCAGGGTCCATAGTGTTCTGTCTGGGGGTGGGGCCAGGGTCCATAGTGTTCTGTCTGGGGGGAGGGACCAGGGTCCATAGTGTTCTGTCTGGGGGGGACCAGGGTTCATAGTGTTCTGTCTGGGGGGCGGGGTGGGGCCAGGGTCCATAGTGTTCTGTCTGGGGTGGGGACCAGGGTCCATAGTGTTCTGTCTGGGGGGCAGGGTCCATAGTGTTCTGTCTGGGGGTGGGGCCAGGGTCCATAGTGTTCTGTCTGGGAGGGGGACCAGGGTCCATAGTGTTCTGTCTGGGGGTGGGGCCAGGGTCCATAGTGTTCTGTCTGGGGGTGGGGCCAGGGTCCATAGTGTTCTGTCTGGGGGGAGGGACCAGGGTCCATAGTGTTCTGTCTGGGGGGGACCAGGGTTCATAGTGTTCTGTCTGGGGGGCGGGGTGGGGCCAGGGTCCATAGTGTTCTGTCTGGGGTGGGGACCAGGGTCCATAGTGTTCTGTCTGGGGGGCAGGGTCCATAGTGTTCTGTCTGGGGGTGGGGCCAGGGTCCATAGTGTTCTGTCTGGGGGTGGGGCCAGGGTCCATAGTGTTCTGTCTGGGGGGAGGGACCAGGGTCCATAGTGCTCTGTCTGGGGGGGTGGGGCCAGGGTCCATAGTGTTCTGTCTGGGGGGGGGGACCAGGGTCCATAGTGTTCTGTCTGGGGGGGGGGTCCATAGTGTTCTGTCTGGGGGTGGGGCCAGGGTCCATAGTGTTCTGTCTGGGGGTGGGGCCAGGGTCCATAGTGGTCTGTCTGGGAGGGGGACCAGGGTCCATAGTGTTCTGTCGGGGGGTGGGGCCAGGGTCCATAGTGTTCTGTCTGGGGGGAGGGACCAGGGTCCATAGTGTTCTGTCTGGGAGGGGGACCAGGGTCCATAGTGTTCTGTCTGGGGGGGGGGACCAGGGTCCATAGTGTTCTGTCTGGGAGGGGGACCAGGGTCCATAGTGTTCTGTCTGGGGGTGGGGCCAGGGTCCATAGTGTTCTGTCTGGGGGTGGGGCCAGGGTCCATAGTGTTCTGTCTGGGGGGAGGGACCAGGGTCCATAGTGTTCTGTCTGGGGGGGACCAGGGTCCATAGTGTTCTGTGTGGGGGGCGGGGTGGGGCCAGGGTCCATAGTGTTCTGTCTGGGGGTGGGGACCAGGGTCCATAGTGTTCTGTCTGGGGACCAGGGTCCATAGTGTTCTGTCTGGGGGGCGGGGTGGGGCCAGGGTCCATAGTGTTCTGTCTGGGGGTGGGACCAGGGTCCATAGTGTTCTGTCTGGGGGGCGGGGTGGGGCCAGGGTCCATAGTGTTCTGTCTGGGGGGCAGGGTCCATAGTGTTTTGTCTGGGGTGGGGACCAGGGTCCATAGTGTTCTGTCTGGGGGGCAGGGTCCATAGTGTTCTGTCTGGGGGTGGGGCCATCTGTCCGGTACCATCTGTGCCGGCTCCACGCACCAGGTCTCCAGTGCACCTCCACTGTGTTTGTTTGTTATTTAGCCTGCTCAGATTTCATTGTTCATATTCAAGCCATAGCTGATATATTTCATACCATTTCAGCCAAAAACAGTCTATTTAATTGTATATTGTATGTTTTCATGTGTTTTTTTGTTTTGTTTTTTTTGACAGACATTGGTTAATTGATAATTGACAGCCCTCACACCAATTTGGCCTGCTAATTCTAGGCAGGTGGTTAACCCTTTACTCTCTTGGGAATTGGCCTGTATGGAATAAATAAATGTATGGACTATATATGAAATGGTTCTTACAGAAGAAATAGGAAAATGCAGAACCATGGTAGAAAATGGAAAGGAACGATTAATGTGAAAATGATTAGACCAAAGGTGAAGGGGGGGGGGGGGGGGGGGGGGGGGGACAGTTCAACAGACTCAAGACTGAATCCAAACAGTTACACTGTTGATTTGTATGGTCCTTTAACGTTTACTGTACTTTTCACCTTATTTGTTGATAAATGAAATCTGAAAATACTCTTGTTGGGTAGGTGAAACACAAGACAAACAAATTACAAAGGTTTGAGTGAGATGACTAAAGTTATTAATAAGGTTTACCTGGAGACGATTGGACCTCTGAAATTAAAATGGACGGGCACTTCCTTCAAAACAAGACATTTGAACTAAACCCTCCCTGAACGCTTGAAAAAACAAATCTTCTCTATTCCCAAAATCAAAATAACAAAGTATATAGCAGCGAACATGCCTACCATTTACTAGAGACTTAGATATGCAGTTTTAGAAACTGTTCCTTGTCCTGTAAGCATTACATGGCAACGCAGGAATTTTTATAGTGCACAGGGCTGCGAGCCAGAAGGTTGTGGGTTCACAGACCACCGTGGACAAGAATAGGGGTGGAAACATCTCCGTTAGAGTAAACGCATTGCATGAATCTTCTCATTGTATGTGCGGGGTCTGAGAAAACAAATGTCCTTCTATAAACATTTCATGCAATTCTGTATAATGTTTTACATGACTGGAGACCTTAGCAGAATCTTACAAGCTAAGAATGGACAGAGAGATCGGAGTATGGGTTCATCTTGTCATATTTCTCCAATGCCAAATCAGTGTGTCTTGTTTGCAGCGAAACTGTCCCTGTTCGGCAAAGTCATTAAATCTGAGACATCATTAGGAATCTGAGCTTGGTACTTAAAAAAAAAATTAGGCCAATCTGAGTCAAAAAAATAGTTTTAAAAAAGTCCAAAAATAGTTTTAAAAAAAGAGTCAAAAAAGAGTTTTAAAAAACATGTATGTTTGCCTGCTCCTCTTCGTCCGTGGCTTTAACCCCAACGAGAGGTCACAAGTGTTTCCCCAAAACATATTTATCTTAAGCTAGCAAAAGGGGGTAGGTCTATGCTTTCTGCCATTTTCTTTAATAAAAAGGTACGCCTATGGCATACCTTCTCATACCCTTCTCAATTCAAGTCTAGGTTTTAACTTATCAGCCCTTCACTGAAACGAAGGTAGGCTATTTAAAGAGTGCATCGTGGGTGGAGAAATTGAGCATCCCTGTGGTACACAGCATCTCTGTTGTTGACTCTAATGCTTCCCACAGTTGTGTCAAGTTGGCTGGATGTCCTTTGGGTGGTGGACCATTCTTGATACACACGGGGAACTGCAGAGCGTGAAAAACCCAGCAGCGTTGTAGTTCTTGACACACTTAAACAGATGAGCTCTGGCACCTAGTACAATACCCCCGTTCAAAGGCACTTAAATCTTTTGTCTTGCCCATTCACCCTCTGAGTGGCACACATATTGTGTTCTGGAACTGAGGGTTGTGTTCTGAAACTGACGGTTCTGTTCTGAAACTGAGGGTTGTGTTCTGGAACTGACGGTTGTGTTCTGGAACTGAGGGTTGTGTTCTGGAACTGAGGGTTGTGTTCTGGAACTGACGTTGTTCTGGAACTGAGGGCTGTGTTCTGGAACTGAGGGTTGTGTTCTGGAACTGGGGGTTGTGTTCTGGAACTGGGGGTTGTGTTCTGGAACTGACGGTTGTTCTGGAACTGAGGGTTGTGTTCTGGAACTGAGGGTTGTGTTCTGGAACTGAGGGTTGTGTTCTGGAACTGATGGTTGTGTTCTTGAACTGACGGTTCTGTTCTGGAACTGGGGATTGTGTTCTGGAACTGAGGGTTGTGTTCTGGAACTGACGGTTCTGTTCTGAAACTGAGGGTTGTGTTCTGGAACTGACGGTTGTGTTCTGGAACTGAGGGTTGTGTTCTGGAACTGACGGTTGTGTTCTGGAACTGAGGGTTGTGTTCTGGAACTGAGGGTTGTGTTCTGGAACTGACGTTGTTCTGGAACTGAGGGCTGTGTTCTGGAACTGAGGGTTGTGTTCTGGAACTGGGGGTTGTGTTCTGGAACTGGGGGTTGTGTTCTGGAACTGACGGTTGTTCTGGAACTGAGGGTTGTGTTCTGGAACTGAGGGTTGTGTTCTGGAACTGAGGGTTGAGTCCTGGAACTGAGGGTTGAGTTCTGGAACTGAGGGTTGTGTTCTGGAACTGAGGGTTGTGTTCTGGAACTGATGGTTGTGTTCTTGAACTGACGGTTCTGTTCTGGAACTGGGGATTGTGTTCTGGAACTGAGGGTTGTGTTCTGGAACTGAGGGTTGTGTTCTGGAACTGAGGGTTGTGTTCAGGAACTGGGGGTTGTGTTCTGGAACTGAGGGCTGTGTTCTGGAACTGAGGGTTGTGTTCTGGAACTGAGGGTAGTGTTCTGGAACTGGGGGGTGTGTTCTGGAACTGAGGGTTGTGTTCTGGAACTGGGGGTTGTGTTCTGGAACTGAGGGTTGTGTTCTGGAACTGGGGGTTGTGTTCTGGAACTGAGGGTTGTGTTCTGGAACTGGGGGTTGTGTTCTGGAACTGAGGGTTGTGTTCTGGAACTGGGGGTTGTGTTCTGGAACTGAGGGTAGTGTTCTGGAACTGGGGGGTGTGTTCTGGAACTGAGGGTTGTGTTCTGGAACTGGGGGTTGTGTTCTGGAACTGAGGGTTGTGTTCTGGAACTGAGGGCTGTGTTCTGGAACTGAGGGTTGTGTTCTGGAACTGAGGGTAGTGTTCTGGAAATGGGGGTTGTGTTCTGGAACTGAGGGTTGTGTTCTGGAACTGAGGGCTGTGTTCTGGAACTGAGGGTAATGTTCTGGCCAGATGAAGCAGAGTCTCCCTCTCACCCTCTCTTCCGCCTCAGTCCTCCTGAAAGATAAAAAGCTCTGTCCCCACTTGGCTGATCTCTAGTCAGTTCACTCAACGGCACACAGCACTCAGGGTTACTGTTAGGAGGTGTGTATGTGTGTGTGTCAGACCACGCCCTCACTCTACCCCACAACCACCTCCGACCCCCTCCCACCACCAACCTCCGACCACACTCCCCCACCTTTGGCCACCCCCCACCCACCTCTGATCCGATCCCCTCACCCCAACCACCTCCGACCCCTCGCCTCCGCTGACCTCCGACCCCCTACCCCCAACCACCTCTGACCCGCTCACCTTCAACCCCCGCCCCCCCTCCTCTCAACCACCTTAGTCCAATTGATTGATATATTCATTCATTAATTCATTCACATGGACGTGTCTAATGCTGACCATGTTTCTCTCTTGTCCTCCTCAGGGCCAGCTGTCCCAGGCCCTCAACATCCTGTCTGACAGAGCTACCGAGGCCAAGGAGTTCCTGGTTCAGCTGAGGAACATGGTGCAGCACATCCAGGTACAGTTACACACTCACTGCTCCTCCTGACCTACATTGTCATAGGATACATCCCAAATGGCACCCTATTCCCTATATAGTGCACTACTTTTGATCAGGGCTAAATAGGGCTTTGGTCTAAAGTAGTGCACTATATAGGGAATAGGGATGCCATAGGGCTTTGGTCTAAAGTAGTGCACTATATAGGGAATAGGGTGCCATAGGGCTTTGGTTAAAAGTAGAGCACTATATAGGGAATAGGGATGCCATAGGGCTCTGATTAAAAGTAGTGCACTATATAGGGAATAGGGATGCCATAGGGCTCTGATTAAAAGTAGTGCACTATATAGGGAATAGGGATGCCATTTGGGACGTAGTCACAGTCCCTCCTCCCGCTGTCACAAGCCCCTCCTACACTCTCACCCAGTCATAGCCCCAATCCCCTGTCATTCTTTAGGAACTCCTTAAGGCGTCCGCATGCTTCCCAGACAAAACACTTCGGGAAGACGTTGTGTATATACCATGACAAAACATTTTTGGTTCGTTTTGGACATCAGTAAGGGTAATAAAATAAATCTGGAGGCCGAAGTCGGTGGCCCGAAGTCTACTGGCCTTCGTCGGCGATTGGTCAACAGTAGGGATTCTTCAATAAAGTCTTTGTTGTCATTCAACGAGAGATTACTGCACATTTTTTCATTGAGAAATACTGCAACAAACATCTTAGTTAGATGTGAAATTGCGTGACTAAAATCTCCTCTGCAAAAACGTCCAAATTAATGACAGATTTCTTGAGTTGTCTTAGATGAATTCAGACTATTTTGAAGAAGTGTATACTGGCTACGGCGTCTCAAAATGGACAAACAGTACTAATGCCGTTTTTTCCCCTTGTTTTTCAAGCGAAGGTCTTTCAAGGGAGTATGCGAGCACACTCGGCTTCGGCTCGGCGCCAGCCTGACCGAAGCATGCGGACGCCTTTAGTTCACCAATATGTACAGAACTTTGACAACTGACAACTGTGAACTTTGCCTGAAGTGTTACCACGATACCCAGCAACAGTAGCTATGGTAACACTAGATGTCAAAGACAGAGCGTGGGATGAGGGGGTAGATCATAGAATTACAATGAGTTGGAAGGGTATCCCTATTCCGGTCGATGATGCCATAATGGGTGGACTATATGGCGGCCATTTTGAGTGTCTCCTTTTGGAGCAAAGCATTCAATTTCTCTGGATTAGATCAGATGTCCAAGCTGACCCCTCTTCTTGTCACACAGCCCGCTGATGGCCCAGGGAGACCCTTACTAGTGACATCAGGGTGGGGAACACTGAAGGTGAGAAGGAGGGAGGAGGAGGAGGAGGAGGAGGAGGAGGAATGGAGGAATAGAGTTGGGTTGGGATACAGGAGAACTCCAAACAATACCTGGTGGTTCTACCTTACCTTGATGGAACCAAATTATACGACAACAACATTTACCCTGAGAAGTAGATATCAACAGAATCTCCAGTCTTCTTTCACTACACAACTTCCTTCAGTCTGTTCACCGCAATGAACTTGTTTAAAACTACAAACAGTCTTCAGATAGTAAAATGTAAATAACTGAAGAGACTTCAGATAGTCCCCCCCCCCCCACCCCAAAAATGCAAATAGTCTCCCCGTGACAGTTCCTTTCCCAGTAGTCTGCCATCTTGTCCCTGACAGGCAGCATCTGGTCTGCTTCATTTTAAGATTACAGGTGTTTCGATGATCTGGGGCTGTACGAATCAAGTATCTCAGAATATGAGTGCTGATCTGGGATCTGTCCTTATTCATTATGATCTAGGATCTGTTCATATACCCTCATTCATTATGATCTAAAAGGCAAAACTGACCCTAGATCAGCTCTCCTACTCTGAGACGCTTGATAAATACGGCCTCACATTGTCTGTTTCTGTCAGTTTGCCTGTTTGTTTTTTCAACCGTAGGAATGAAACATACTACCTTCCTGTCTGTCATTCCTGTCTTTGTGTTCTTCAAAGTCTATCTACACAGCCTTGTGTCCCAGCTGTCTGACTATCTGTGTGACTATCTGTCTGTCTGACTGTCTGTCTGTCTGTCTGTCTGTCTGTCTGCCTGTCTGACTGTCTGTCTTTCCTGCAGGAGAACGGCGTGGAGTTCGAAGCCTGTCTGGTGGCGCAGTGTGACGCCCTCATCGACGCCCTGAACCGACGCAAGGCCCAGCTGCTGACCCGCGTCAACAAGGAGCATGAGCACAAGCTGAAGGTGAGACACCATTTTGTGGTGAGACACCATCAAGCCCAGGGGACTTCCTGTCTGCGGGGTAACAGTGATAAATAAATGAAGGAATAGTAAACAGGCATAATTATGCATAAATTTAAGATTATGCATAAAATTCCAGAAGTGAAGTGTACACTCCCCGTTAGGGATTTAAAAGCATATGATTGATGTAAGCATTGCCTGGAGTGAGTTTCCACCCTTATTAAATCCATGCAAGAAAGTGTGCGAGGGTACACTTTGCATCTCATTTGACGTTATCACTTCTGCTCGTTGGGTCATCTAGAAACTTCCACCAGTAGTTTTGTGTGGGAGAAGGGGTGGAGACCCAGGTTTTCTTTTGCTTCTCTCAGACCAAAACCATCGACATTCCTGCCTACCAGAGAGTAATGATTAAAACATTGATGAACCAAGGGCCTCCCGGGTGGCGCAGCGGTCTAGGGCACTTTAACACTTTGCTTGCTGTGACACCAGAGATTCTGGGTTCGCGCTCTGTCGCAGCCGGCCGGGACCGCGAGGTCCATGGGGCGACGCACAATTAGCGTTGTCCGGGTTAGGGAGGGTTTGGCCGGTAGGGATGTCCTTGTCTCATCGCGCACCAGCGACTCCTGTGGCGGGCCAGGCGCATTGCACGCTAACCAGGTAGCCAGGTGCACGGTGTTTCCTCCGACACATTGGTGCGGCTGGCTTCCGTGTTGGATGCGCGCTGTGTTAAGAAGCTGTGCGGCTTGGTTGGGTTGTGTTTCGGAGGACGCATGACATTCAGCCTTCGTCTCTCCTGAGCCAAGACTGTAACTACTAACAATTGGATACCATGAAAAGGGGGTAAAATGTACATTTAAAAAAGCATTGAATATGAAACAGACAGAATTAAATATTCAGGTATTTATTTTTCCTGTCTTGTTTGCATATACATTCGTAATGAATCGTCCTCTCAGATGTCAAAGGTTAAAGGTTAAAGCTGTGTTTATCTCAGATCATGTTTGGGGTTATTAAATAACTAGCTTCACTTCCAGAGACATACCTTGGAATGTTAACATGGTAGAGCAGGAGCCTTGTCCCTACTCTACTAGAGAGCTATTCAAACCCATTCTTATTCCTCACACACACACACACACGCACGCACGCACGCACACACACACGCACACACACACACAGTGTGTTCCTCTCCTCTGGTCCCTGAGAAAGTATCGCTCGGTGTCGCCAGAGGCAACCATCTCCATGATGACCAGGATATAGAGACGTGCAGAGCTTGTTATTGAATGTGTGTGTGTGTGGCTGCTTCTAATGGCATCCTCAGATGGGGCTATGTTTGAGCTCTCTCTCTCTTTCTATCTCTTCATTCTCTGTCTCTGTCTCTCTCTCTCTTTCTCTCTCTCTCTCTCTCTCTCTCTCTGTATCTCGCTCTCTCTCATTCTGTCTCTCTGTCTCATTCTCTCTCTCTCTCTTTCTGTATCTCGCTCTCTCTGTAGCTCTCTCTCATTCTGTCTCTGTCTCATTCTCTCTCTCTCTCTCTCTCTCTCGTTCTGTCTCTTTCTTTCTCTCTCGTTCTCTCTCTCTCTCTCTCATTCTCTCTCATATTCTCTCTCTCATTCTCTCTCTGTCTCATTCTCTCTCTCTCTCTGTATCTCTCTCTCTCTCTCTCTCATTCTGTCTCTCTCTCATTCTCTCTCTCTCTCTCTCTCTCTGTATCTCTCTCTCTCTCTCGTTGTCTCTTTCTCTCTCTATATATATATCATTCTGTCTCTCTCTCGTTCTGCCAGGATAGATGGGGATCTGTGAAAGACACAGAGAGAGGAGGCAGTTAGTTTGTCATGCTGAGGAGTTCAATATATTACATAATTGTATTTCCTTTAATTTGATCTCTGTCACACACACAGAAACACCACACACACACACACACACATCTATCTCATACCTCATTCGTATCTCTCTGATGTAATTGCTTTGTCACTGCTGCAGCAGTCACTGGCCAGTGCAGTCTGTTTACCAATGAAGTCTACTCATCATGACTTCAGCGTATTGGTATTGACACTCAGAACTGTGGCGGCATTCCAGGACCAGCCTACCTACCCCCTGCTCTACACAGAGAAACAATCAACCTCAACTAGGGCTGTGGTCGTCATGACATTTTGTCAGCTGGTGATTGTCAAGCAAATAACTCACGGTAATCGACCGTTAATTAACGTTTAGCATCTCCTGGCTTCCACACATATCCTACCAGCCACTGATGCTGACCTTTGGAACATCTACATCTTAAACAGTCTAATAAATCCATGTAATATAGTCTACACCATCACAATAAATCCATGTAATATAGTCTACACCATCACAATAAATCCATGTAATATAGTCTACACCATCACAATAAATCCATGTAATATAGTCTACACCATCACAATAAATCCATGTAATATAGTCTACCTACACCATCACAATAAATCCATGTAATATAGTCTACACCATCACAATAAATCCATGTAAATAGTCTACACCATCACAATAAATCCATGTAATATAGTCTACACCATCACAATAAATCCATGTAATATAGCCTACACCATCACAATAAATCCATGTAATATAGTCTACACCTTCACAATAAATCCATGTAAATAGTCTACACCATCACAATAAATCCATGTAATATAGTCTACACCATCACAATGAATCCATGTAATATAGTCTACACCATCACAATAAATCCATGTAATATAGTCTACACCATCACAATAAATCCATGTAATATAGTCTACACCATCACAATAAATCCATGTAATATAGTCTACACCATCACAATAAATCCATGTAATATAGTCTACCTACACCATCACAATAAATCCATGTAATATAGTCTACCTACACCATCACAATAAATCCATGTAATATAGTCTACACCATCACAATAAATCCATGTAATATAGTCTACACCATCACAATAAATCCATGTAATATAGTCTACACCATCACAATAAATCCATGTAATATAGCCTACACCATCACAATAAATCCATGTAATATAGTCTACACCATCACAATAGATCCATGTAATATAGTCTACACCATCACAATAAATCCATGTAATATAGCCTACACCATCACAATAAATCCATGTAAATAGTCTACACCATCACAATAAATCCATGTAAATAGTCTACACCATCACAATAAATCCATGTAATATAGTCTACACCATCACAATAAATCCATGTAATATAGTCTACACCATCACAATAAATCCATGTAATATAGTCTACACCATCACAATAAATCCATGTAATATAGTCTACACCATCACAATAAATCCATGTAATATAGTCTACACCATCACAATGAATCCATGTAATATAGTCTACACCATCACAATAAATCCATGTAATATAGTCTACACCATCACAATAAATCCATGTAATATAGTCTACACCATCACAATAAATCCATGTAATATAGTCTACACCATCACAATAAATCCATGTAATATAGTCTACCTACACCATCACAATACATCCATGTAATATAGTCTACACCATCACAATAAATCCATGTAATATAGTCTACACCATCACAATGAATCCATGTAATATAGTCTACACCATCACAATAAATCCATGTAATATAGTCTACACCATCACAATAAATCCATGTAATATAGTCTACACCATCACAATAAACCCATGTAATATAGTCTACACCATCACAATGAATCCATGTAATATAGTCTACACCATCACAATAAATCCATGTAATATAGTCTACACCATCACAATGAATCCATGTAATATAGTCTACACCATCACAATAAATCCATGTATTATAGTCTACACCATCACAATAAATCCATGTAATATAGTCTACACCATCACAATAAATCCATGTATTATAGTCTACACCATCACAATAAATCCATGTAATATAGTCTACCTACACCATCACAATAAAGCCATGTAATATAGTCTACAACATCACAATAAATCCATGTAATATAGTCTACACCATCACAATAAATCCATGTAATATAGTCTACACCATCACAATAAATCCATGTAATATAGTCTACACCATCACAATAAATCCATGTAATATAGTCTACACCATCACAATAAATCCATGTAATATAGTCTACACCATCACAATAAATCCATGTAATATAGTCTACACCATCACAATAAATCCATGTAATATAGTCTACACCATCACAATAAATCCATGTAATATAGTCTACACCATCACAATGAATCCATGTAATATAGTCTACACCATCACAATAAATCCATGTAATATAGTCTACACCATCACAATAAATCCATGTAATATAGTCTACACCATCACAATAAATCCATGTAATATAGTCTACACCATCACAATAAATCCATTATTTATTTTAGACAGGTCTATAATGAAGAAAATGCAGTCTATTTCAGAAGAACAGAATAGCATACTGAGTTATCCTGATGTTGGGTCCTGATCTGGCTATGCCACATGTCTGTGGGCTACACTAGTTCATTTAGCAGACAAGATTTGCTTAGAATTCCGTGGTATTATTCTTATATTAATTTATAGTAGCAAGGATATTTTCTCAGTGATTTGAAGGAGTGCGCACATGCGGCTGTTCTGTGTTGAGCGCTTAACAAATATTATTCCTACAGTATATGCTTAATAATAATATGTTATAATGCTTAATTTAGAGTTATTAATGTAGCTTTATTTGTTCTACAAACGTTGGGCTATATGTTTTGATTTTTAATACGTTCTAATGATGCGTGATGAGACTAATGATGATTTGAAAAAAAGTTGCATGAAAGGCATGAGCTCTGCTTTGTTTTTTTTTTGTGTGTGCAGGCTGTACACACTTCATCAGTCTCTCGTTCACAATTTGACAAGCACTTGATAATGCCTCGAATTCCCCCATAATCCCCCTAAAAAAATTGGTGCCTTTTGTGGCCAGTGGCCGTTGTACCCTTGGGCTGAATATAATAATTATAATTCCTTTCTCCCGAATGCGTGTCGAAGCACCTCTCACTCACATGGCTCTCAGTCATATGACCGGAACGTTCTCACAGGCTACAAGTGAAGACGCAACTGCACGCATCCTTATCCTTATTCCGAGGCGCATATTGAAGATATCGTCAACCAACAAGATGTCTAGGCCTAACAAACAGCAAAAAAACACTAGCCTATGTCAATCTACTATCCCCCATAGTACAAAACTTGACCTATTCTGTGCGAGAAATAAATATTCCAAACATAGTCTGGGATAGTTGTGGGATGCGATAGATCCCATATTCAAACAACCAATCAAACCACTAGCATCAAACAACCAATCAAACCACTAGCATCAAACAACCAATCAAACCACTAGCATCAAACAACCAATCAAACCACTAGCATCAAACAACCAATCAAACCACTAGCATCAAACAACCAATCAAACCACTAGCATCAAACAACCAATCAAACCACTAGCATCAAACAACCAATCAAACCACTAGCATCAAACAACCAATCAAACCACTAGCATCAAACGACCAATCAAAAAGGGTGTTTTAACCAATGAGCCTGACGCAACAGATGAAAACGTTTTGCTTAAAATGTTGATAAACTAGGGCCTCCCGGGTGGCGCAGTGGTTAAGGGCGCTGTACTGCAGCGCCAGCTGTGCCATCAGAGACTCTGGGTTTGCGCCCAGGCTCTGTCGTAACCAGCCGCGACCGGGAGGTCCGTGGGGCGACGCACAATTGGCCTAGCGTCGTCCGGGGTTAGGGAGGTGGTTGGCCGGTAGGGATGTCCTTGTCTCATCATGCACCAGTGACTCCTGTGGCGGGCCGGGCACAGTGCGCGCTAACCAAGGTTGCCAGGTGCACGGTGTTCTCCGACACATTGGTGCGGCTGGCTTCCGTATTGGATGCGCGCTGTGTTAAGAAGCAGTGCTGCTTGGTTGGGTTGTGTATCGGAGACTTTCAACCTTCGTCTCTCCCGAGCCCGTACGGGAGTTGTAGTGACAAGACAAGAGAGTAGCTATTAAACAATTGGACACCACGAAATTGGGAAGAAAACGGGGTAAAAAAAATCACAACAATAAATAAATAAATGTTGATAAACTATTCGATTATTTCTTCACATTGTAAGCGCAGCAATGCAGTAGCATATAAGCGTGAATGTATCATTGGCAGGAAAACACCATTATCAGAAGGTTGAAAGTCACGCGTCCTCCGATACACAACCCAACCAAGCAGCACTGCTTCTTAACACAGCGCGCATCCAACCCGGAAGCCAGCCGCACCAATGTTTCGGAGGAAACACCGTGCACCTGGCAACCTTGGTTAGCGCGCACTGCGCCCGGCCCGCCACAGGAGTCGCTGGTGCGCGATGAGACAAGGACGATTATGCATTTTTTTTAATGGTGAAAATCATCTTCCCCAAACTTGATACTCACGTGCTGCGTATACATGGTAACGTGTGGCCAGTTAGGCTCTACACTTGTTGTAAAGCGGATTCGTGTGCTTTTAAGAAGTTTTTTGGCCACTTTAGTTGTGATACAAACCTTATCAAGACTTATAGGCCTATGGGCTAGGCTACATGAGGTGTGATACAAACCTTATAGGTCTATGGGCTAGGCTACATGAGGTGTGATACAAACCTTATAGGTCTATGGGCTAGGCTACATGAGGTGTGATACAAACCTTATAGGTCTATGGGCTAGGCTACATGAGGTGTGACACTAACCTTATAGGACTATGGGCTAGGCTACATGAGGTGTGATACTAACCTTATAGGACTATGGGCTAGACTACATCAGGTGTGATACTAACCTAATAGGCCTATGGGCTAGACTACATGAGGTGTGATACTAACCTTATAGGCCTATGGGCTAGGCTACATGAGGTGTGATAGTAACCTAATAGGCCTATGGGCTAGGCTACATGAGGTGTGATACTAACCTTATAGGACTATGGGCTAGGCTACATGAGGTGTGATACTAACCTTATAGGCCTATGGGCTAGGCTACATGAGGTGTGATACTAACCTTATAGGACTATGGGCTAGGCTACATGAGGTGTGATACTAACCTTATAGGACTATGGGCTAGGCTACATGAGGTGTGATACTAACCTTATAGGACTATGGGCTAGACTACATAAGGTGTGATACAAACCTTATAGGCCTATGGGCTAGGCTACATGAGGTGTGATACAAACCTTATAGGCCTATGGGCTAGGCTACATGAGGTGTGATACAAACCTTATAGGCCTATGGGCTAGGCTACATGAGGTGTGATACAAACCTTATAGGCCTATGGGCTAGACTACATGAGGTGTGATACAAACCTTATCAAAACGTGTAGGACTATGGGCTAGGCTACATGAGGTGTGATACAAACCTTATAGGCCTATGGGCTAGGCTACATGAGGTGTGATACAAACCTTAACAAAACGTGTAGGACTATGGGCTAGGCTACATGAGGTGTGATACTAACCTTATAGGCCTATGGGCTAGGCTACATGAGGTGTGATACAAACCTTATCAAAACGTGTAGGACTATGGGCTAGGCTACATGAGGTGTGATAGTAACCTTATAGGCCTATGGGCTAGGCTACATGAGGTGTGATACAAACCTTATCAAAACGTGTAGGACTATGGGCTAGGCTACATGAGGTGTGATACAAACCTTATAGGCCTATGGGCTAGGCTACATGAGGTGTGATACAAACCTTATCAAAACGTGTAGGACTATGGGCTAGGCTACATGAGGTGTGATACTAACCTTATAGGCCTATGGGCTAGGCTACATGAGGTGTGATACAAACCTTATCAAAACGTGTAGGACTATGGGCTAGGCTACATGAGGTGTGATATAAACCTTATAGGCCTATGGGCTAGGCTACATGAGGTGTGATACAAACCTTATCAAAACGTGTAGGCCTATGGGCTAGGCTACATGAGGTGTGATACTAACCTTATAGGACTATGGGCTAGGCTACATGAGGTGTGATACTAACCTTATAGGCCTATGGGCTAGGCTACATGAGGTGTGATACTAACCTTATAGGCCTATGGGCTAGACTACATGAGGTGTGATACTAACCTAATAGGACTATGGGCTAGGCTACATGAGGTGTGATACTATGATTTGCCTTAAACTGGCCATCATTCACAAGTGATAGGTTAATATTTTCACCCATCAGACTATTCTTGATTTAATCTTGTCTTTACATATACTAAATAACATTGTAACCATTTTCAATTAGCCTTTTAAAATGATAAACTTGGATTAGCTAACACAACGTGTCATTGGAACACAGGAGTGATGGTTGCTGATAATGGGCCTCTGTACACCTATGTAGATATTCCATTAAAAATCCAGCCACAATAGTCATTTACAACATTAACAATGTCTACACTGTATTTCTGATCAATTTGATGTTATGTTAAGTTTAGAATGGACCATTATCATGCACCTGGCCAGAAACAGGGGCAGCGGGACCAGAAATAGATGTCATCTAGGCGATAAAAATAGCAAATGGAGGACGCTTTTCCCCCTGGTTTATTTTCATGCCAACCAGTTAAGACTCTACTCCTGTTGTAAAGAGAAGCAATGTGCTTAATATTAGGAAAGTTGAGAAATAAATATAGTAGGCCTAGCCTATAGAAAGCCGATCCTCCTCTTTTTAATAGAGGCCATCACTCTGTGTTCTCGTACGATTGCATAGCCTATAGAAATGTTGCGTAACATGAGCTCATGGGCTCTCGTCAAGTGTTTGATGTTCCATTACATTTACATTGATGTCAGACTGATTAGAGGGACAATAGAGTGCTGAGTACCAGGCAGTTAGCAAGTTTGGTAGGCTACTAATGACCATCAGCAGCAGCATCAGACCTTGGAGAAGCCTAATTACCGTGACTAAACGGTAACGTGGAATTTGACTGCCATCATGACTCATGACTGCCGGTGTGGCGATAATAAGGTCACCGTAACAGCCCTACTCAGGACTACTGGTGTGTATATTGAAATGAACCTCCATCCACAGCCACTGTGGAGAGACTGGATCGTTCTGTATTCCACAGCACTCTCTCTGCATCCTAAATGGAACACTATTCCCTATATAGTGCACTAATTTTGACCAGAGTCCAGGTGGAGAGAATAGGGTGACATTGTTGACGCGTCCTCTGTATTTCCCAGATGACTCTGTCCATCACGTAAAGACACACCCGGCTGTGAACGACCAATGAAAGTGCAGGGCCCATTCCCTCTGTAAAACACTGGGTGAAAGGCTAGTGTCTGGTGTTGATGGCCACAGGGGAGGGAAAGGAGACAGAGGAGGAGGAGGTGGAGGGGAGGATGGTAGAGGAGGAGAGAAACCCAGGAGGGATATTCACAAAGATACACAATGTAACAGAGAGGAGAGCGGCTAGTAGCCTAGTGCAGATGGACGGAGGAGAGGAAAAGGAGGACGGGAAGAAGGGGAGGAGAGTGGAGGGGAACGCAGGAGAGTTGTCCACAAAGACACAGAACAGGAGACAACAGAGAGGACAGGTATGGACAACAGAGAGACAACAGAGGGGACGGACGGGTGGTGGGTGCACGGTCAGCAGATCACATTGTTAAAGACAATCCATGTCTTTGTTTTGTGTTTCTGTCTGTGTAGTCTGTGATCTAGTGTCCTTAGTCTGTGATCTAGTGTCTTTAGTCTGTGATCTAGTGCCTTTAGTCTGTGATCTAGTGTCCTTAGTCTGTGATCTAGTGTCTTTAGTCTGTGATCTAGTGTCCTTAGTCTGTGATCTAGTGTCTTTAGTCTGTGATCTAGTGTCTTTAGTCTGTGATCTAGTGTCTTTAGTCTGTGATCTAGTGTCTTTAGTCTGTGATCTAGTGTCTTTAGTCTGTGATCTAGTGTCTTTAGTCTGTGATCTAGTGTCTTTAGTCTGTGATCTAGTGTCTTTAGTCTGTGATCTAGTGCCTTTAGTCTGTGATCTAGTGTCCTTAGTCTGTGATCTAGTGTCTTTAGTCTGTGATCTAGTGTCTTTAGTCTGTGATCTAGTGTCCTTAGTCTGTGATCTAGTGTCCTTAGTCTGTGATCTAGTGTCTTTAGTCTGTGATCTAGTGTCTTTAGTCTGTGATCTAGTGTCTTTAGTCTGTAATCTAGTGTCCTTAGTCTGTGATCTAGTGCCTTTAGTCTGTGATCTAGTGTCCTTAGTCTGTGATCTAGTGTATTTAGTCTGTAATCTAGTGTCCTTAGTCTGTGATCTAGTGTCTTTAGTCTGTAATCTAGTGTCCTTAGTCTGTGATCTAGTGCCTTTAGTCTGTGATCTAGTGTCTTTAGTCTGTAATCTAGTGTCTTTAGTCTGTGATCTAGTGTCTTTAATCTGTGATCTAGTGTCTTTAGTCTGTGACCTAGTGTCCTTAGTCTGTGATCTAGTGCCTTTAGTCTGTAATCTAGTGTCTTTAGTCTGTAATCTAGTGTCCTTAGTCTGTGATCTAGTGTCTTTAGTCTGTGATCTAGTGTCTTTAGTCTGTAATCTAGTGTCCTTAGTCTGTGATCTAGTGCCTTTAGTCTGTGATCTAGTGTCCTTAGTCTGTGATCTAGTGTATTTAGTCTGTAATCTAGTGTCCTTAGTCTGTGATCTAGTGCCTTTAGTCTGTGATCTAGTGTCCTTAGTCTGTGATCTAGTGTATTTAGTCTGTGATCTAGTGTCTTTAGTCTGTAATCTAGTGTCTTTAGTCTGTGATCTAGTGTCTTTAATCTGTGATCTAGTGTCTTTAGTCTGTGATCTAGTGTCTTTAGTCTGTGATCTAGGGTTAGTGTCCTTAGTCTATGATCTAGGGTTAGTGTCCTTAGTCTATGATCTAGGGTTAATGTCCATAGTTTGTGATCTAGTGTCTTTAGTCTGTGATCTAGGGTTAGTGTCCTTAGTCTGTGATCTAGTGTCCTTAGTCTGTGATCTAGGGTTAATGTCCTTAGTCTGTGATCTAGTGTCCTTAGTCTGTGATCTAGGGTTAATGTCCTTAGTCTGTGATCTAGGGTTAGTGTCCTTAGTCTGTGATCTAGTGTCATTAGTCTGTGATCTAGAGTTCGTGTCCTTACTCTGTAATCTAGAGTTACTGTCCTTAGTCTGTTATCTAGTGTCCTTAGTCTGTGATCTAGAGTCCTTAGTCTGTGATCTAGAGTTATTGTCCTTAGTCTATAATCTAGAGTTAGTGTCCTTAGTCTGTGATCTAGAGTTAGTGTTCTTAGTCTGTGATCTAGTGTCTTTAGTCGGTGATCTAGTGTCTTTAGTCTGTGATCTAGTGTCTTTAGTCTGTGATCTAGTGTCCTTAGTCTGTGATCTAGTGTCCTTAGTCTGTGATCTAGTGTCTTTAGTCGGTGATCTAGTGTCTTTAGTCTGTGATCTAGAGTCTTTAGTCTGTGATCTAGTGTCCTTAGTCTGTGATCTAGTGTCCTTAGTCTGTGATCTAGTGTCTTTAGTCGGTGATCTTGTGTCTTTAGTCTGTGATCTAGTGTCTTTAGTCTGTGATCTAGGGTTAGTGTCCGTAGTCTGTGATCTAGTGTCTTTAGTTTGTGATCTAGGGTTAGTGTCCTTAGTCTGTGATCTAGTGTCCTTAGTCTGTGATCTAGTGTCTTTAGTCTGTGATCTAGGGTTAATGTCCTTAGTCTGTGATCTAGTGTCCTTAGTCTGTGATCTAGGGTTAGTGTCCTTAGTCTGTGATCTAGTGTCCTTAGTCTGTGATCTAGAGTTAGTGTCCTTAGTCTGTGATCTAGTGTCCTTAGTCTGTGATCTAGAGTTAGTGTCCTTAGTCTGTGATCTAGTGTCCTTGGTCTGTGATCTAGAGTCCTTAGTCTGTGATCTAGAGTTAGTGTCCTTAGTCTGTGATCTAGTGTCCTTAGTCTGTGATCTAGAGTTAGTGTCCTTAGTCTGTAATCTAGAGTTAGTGTCCTTAGTCTGTGATCTAGAGTTAATGTCCTTAGTCTGTGATCAAGAGTTAGTGTCCTTAGTCTGTGGTCTAGTGTCCTTGGTCTGTGATCTAGAGTCCTTAGTCTGTGATCTAGAGTCCTTAGTCTGTGATCTAGAGTCCTTAGTCTGTGATCTAGTGTCCTTAGTCTGTGATCTAGTGTCCTTAGTCTGTGATCTAGTGTCCTTGGTCTGTGATCTAGTGTCCTTAGTCTGTGATCTAGTGTCCTGAGTCTGTGACCTAGTGTCCTTAGTCTGTGATCTAGAGTCCTTAGTCTGTGATCTAGTGTCCTTAGTCTGTGATCTAGTGTCCTTAGTCTGTGACCTAGTGTCCTTAGTCTGTGACCTAGTGTCCTTAGTCTGTGATCTAGTGTCCTTAGTCTGTGACCTAGTGTCCTTAGTCTGTGATCTAGTGTCCTTAGTCTGTGATCTAGTGTCCTTAGTCTGTGATCTAGTGTCCTTAGTCTGTGACCTAGTGTCCTTAGTCTGTGACCTAGAGTCCTTAGTCTGTGACCTAGTGTCCTTAGTCTGTGATCTAGTGTCCTTAGTCTGTGACCTAGTGTCCTTAGTCTGTGACCTAGTGTCCTTAGTCTGTGATCTAGTGTCCTTAGTCTGTGATCTAGTGTCCTTAGTCTGTGACCTAGTGTCCTTAGTCTGTGACCTAGTGTCCTTAGTCTGTGATCTAGTGTCCTTAGTCTGTGATCTAGTGTCCTTAGTCTGTGACCTAGTGTCCTTAGTCTGTGACCTAGTGTCCTTAGTCTGTGATCTAGTGTCCTTACTCTGTGATCTAGTGTCCTTAGTCTGTGACCTAGTGTCCTTAGTCTGTGACCTAGTGTCCTTAGTCTGTGACCTAGTGTCCTTAGTCTGTGACCTAGTGTCCTTAGTCTGTGACCTAGTGTCCTTAGTCTGTGACCTAGTGTCCTTAGTCTGTGATCTAGTGTCCTTAGTCTGTGACCTAGTGTCCTTAGTCTGTGACCTAGTGTCCTTAGTCTGTGACCTAGTGTCCTTAGTCTGTGACCTAGTGTCCTTAGTCTGTGATCTAAAACACGACAGTAAATGCTTCGGTATACTTCAGTCTGCACAAACACTACAGTAAATACTATAGTCATCTTACCATAGTATACACTATAGTCTTCTTTCATGTGGAGTGTCCCTGTTTTTTCCAGGTCTCTGGCCCACTCTGACCCTGTATCTGTTTCAGACCGTTTTGACTGTGCTGCTGTATGGGTACGACAGTGTTTAATGACCCCGGCCACGAGTGACTCAGAGAGGAATGGTTCCTGGCCCCACCAGCTCTGCAGAGAGAGAGAGACAGGCAGTGGCCCACTTACACATACCTCTGTCCTCTACCTCTTTATTCTGCCCTCTTTTACTGCTCTATCTCTCTATATCTCTCTCCCTGGAGTTATTTCTCTCTCTCTCTCCCTCTCTCTCTCTCTCTCTCTCTCTCTCTGGAGTTATTTCTCTCTCTCTCTCCCTGGAGTTATTTCTCTCTCTCTCTCCCTCTCTCTCTCTCTCTCTCTGGAGTTATTTCTCTCTCTCTCTCCCTGGAGTTATTGATCTCTCTCTCACTCTGGAGTTATTTCTCTCACTCTCCCTGGAGTTATTTCTCTCTCTCTCTCTCTCTGGAGTTATTTCTCTCTCTCTCTCCCTCTCGCTCTCGCTCTCTCTCTCTCTGGAGTTATTTCTCTCTCTCTCTGAAGTTATTTCTCTCTCTCTCTCCCTCTCGCTCTCTCTCTCTCTCTGGAGTTATTTCTCTCTTTCTCTCTCTGAAGTTATTTCTCTCTCTCTCCCTCTCCCTCTCTCTGGAGTTATTTCTCTCTCTCTCTCCCTCTCGCGCTCTCTCTCTCTCCCTGGAGTTATTTCTCTCTCTCTCTCCCTCTCGCTCTCGCTCTCTCTCTCTCTGGAGTTATTTCTCTCTCTCTCTGAAGTTATTTCTCTCTCTCTCTCCCTCTCGCTCTCTCTCTCTCTCTGGAGTTATTTCTCTCTTTCTCTCTCTGAAGTTATTTCTCTCTCTCTCCCTCTCCCTCTCTCTGGAGTTATTTCTCTCTCTCTCTCCCTCTCGCGCTCTCTCTCTCTCCCTGGAGTTATTTCTCTCTCTCTCTCCCTCCCGCGCTCTCTCTCTCTGAAGTTATTTCTCTCTCTCTCTCTCGCTGAAGTTATTTCTCTCTCTCTCTCTCTGAAGTTATTTCTCTATCTCTCAAGTTATTTCTCTCTCTCTCTCTCAAGTTATTTCTCTCTCTCTCAAGTTATTTCTCTCTCTCTCAAGTTATTTCTCTCTCTCTCTCTCAAGTTATTTCTCTCTCTCAAGTTATTTCTCTCTCTCTCTCTCTGAAGTTATTTATCTCTCTCTCTCTCTCTCTCTGAAGTTATTTCTCTCTCTCTCTCTCTCTCTCTCTATCTCTGAAGTTATTTCTCTCTCTCTCTCTCTCTCTCTCTCTCTCCTTATTGTCTTCACCAAGTAATTGAAATGTAATTCCTCCCACCTGACATAACCCAGACAAATGGATCTGGGCTCATCAGTACATCCCAAATGGCACCATATTCCCTATATAGTGCACTACAAGGGGGAGGAGAGGAGGGGAGAGGTGAGGTGAGAGGGGTGGAGAGAGAGGGGGGGGGGGGTAAGGGGGAGTGGTGGAGGAGAGGTGAGAGGGGTGAGTAGAGGGGTGAGGTGAGAGGGGTGGGGAGAGAGGAGGGGTAAGGGGGAGTGGTGGAGGAGAGGGGTGAGTAGAGGGGTAAGGGGGTGATGGGGAAGAGAGGAGGGGTGAGGGGGTGATGGGGAAGAGAGGAGAGGTAAGGGGGTGATGGGGAAGAGAGGAGGGGTGAGGGGGTGATGGGGAAGAGAGGAGGGGTAAGGGGGAGTGGTGGAGGAGAGGGGTGAGTAGAGGGTTGAGGGGGTGATGGGGAAGAGAGGAGGGGTAAGGGGGAGTGGTGGAGGAGAGGGGTGAGTAGAGGGGTGAGGGGGTGATGGGGAAGAGAGGAGGGGTAAGGGGGAGTGGTGGAGGAGAGGGGTGAGTAGAGGGGTGAGGGGGTGATGGTGAAGAGAGGAGAGGAGGGTGGTTAAACGTTTTCTGTTCAACAGGTTGTCTGCAGTGAGAAGAGAAGCACCTCTTGGAGCGGTGCCCAGGGCCACTGCAGGGGTGTGGACAACCTGACACCACAGCCTGGGCCCAGGGCCACTGCAGGGGTGTGGACAACCTGACACCACAGCCTGGGCCCAGGGCCACTGCAGGGGTGTGGACAACCTGACACCACAGCCTGGGCCCAGGGCCACACAGGAGCACACATACAGTACAAATAGCACCCAATTCCCTATATACAGCTCTGGTCTAAAGTAGTGCACTATAAATTGAACCCTATTCTCTATGTAGAGCTCTGGTCTAAAGTAGTGCACTATAAATGGAACCCTATTCTCTATATACAGCTCTGGTCTAAAGTAGTGCACTATAAATGGAACCCTATTCTCTATATACAGCTCTGGTCTAAAGTAGTGCACTATAAATGGAACCCTATTCTCTATATACAGCTCTGGTCTAAAGTAGTGCACTATAAATTGAACCCTATTCTCTATGTAGAGCTCTGGTCAAAAGTAGTGCACTATAAATGGAACCCTATTCTCTATATACAGCTCTGGTCTAAAGTAGTGCACTATAAATGGAACCCTATTCTCTATATACAGCTCTGGTCTAAAGTAGTGCACTATAAATGGAACCCTATTCTCTATATACAGCTCTGGTCTAAAGTAGTGCACTATAAATTTAACCCTATTCTCTATGTAGAGCTCTGGTCAAAAGTAGTGCACTATAAATTGAACCCTATTATCTATATAGAGCTGTGGTCTAAAGTAGTGCACTATAAATGGAACCCTATTCTCTATGTAGAGCTCTGGTCTAAAGTAGTGCACTATAAATGGAACCCTATTCTCTATATAGAGCTGTGGTCTAAAGTAGTGCACTATAAATGGAACCCTATTCTCTATATAGAGCTGTGGTCTAAAGTAGTGCACTATAAATGGAACCCTATTATCTATATACAGCTCTGGTCTAAAGTAGTGCACTATAAATGGAACCCTATTCTCTATATAGAGCTGTGGTCTAAAGTAGTGCACTATAAATGGAACCCTATTCTCTATATAGAGCTGTGGTCTAAAGTAGTGCACTATAAATGGAACCCTATTCTCTATATAGAGCTGTGGTCTAAAGTAGTGCACTATAAATGGAACCCTATTCTCTATATAGAGCTGTGGTCTAAAGTAGTGCACTATAAATGGAACCCTATTCTCTATATAGAGCTGTGGTCTAAAGTAGTGCACTATAAATGGAACCCTATTATCTATATACAGCTCTGGTCTAAAGTAGTGCACTATAAATGGAACCCTATTCTCTATATAGAGCTGTGGTCTAAAGTAGTGCACTATAAATGGAACCCTATTCTCTATATAGAGCTGTGGTCTAAAGTAGTGCACTATAAATGGAACCCTATTCTCTATATAGAGCTGTGGTCTAAAGTAGTGCACTATAAATGGAACCCTATTCTCTATATAGAGCTGTGGTCTAAAGTAGTGCACTATAAATGGAACCCTATTCTCTATATAGAGCTGTGGTCTAAAGTAGTGCACTATAAATGGAACCCTATTCCCTATATAGAGCTGTGGTCTAAAGTAGTGCACTATAAATGGAACCCTATTCTCTATATAGAGCTGTGGTCTAAAGTAGTGCACTATAAATGGAACCCTATTATCTATATACAGCTCTGGTCTGAAGTAGTGCACTATAAATGGAACCCTATTCCCTATATAGAGCTCTGGTCTAAAGTAGTGCACTATAAATGGAACCATATTCTCTATATAGAGCTGTGGTCTAAAGTAGTGCACTACAGTGAACAGGGAGCCATCCAGAGTCTACATTATTACAGTCTACTGGGCCAGAGGTCAGTTCACAGTCCACCAGCTAGTCCACAGTATTACAGTCTACTGGGCCAGGGGTCAGTTCACAGTCCACAGTATTACAGTCTACTGGGCCAGAGGTCAGTTCACAGTCCACCAGCTAGTCCACAGTATTACAGTCTACTGGGCCAGAGGTCAGTTCACAGTCCACCAGCTAGTCCACAGTATTACAGTCTACTGGGCCAGAGGTCAGTTCACAGTCCACCAGCTAGTCCACAGTATTACAGTCTACTGGGCCAGAGGTCAGTTCACAGTCCACCAGCTAGTCCACAGTATTACAGTCTACTGGGCCAGAGGTCAGTTCACAGTCCACCAGCTAGTCCACAGTATTACAGTCTACTGGGCCAGAGGTCAGTTCACAGTCCACCAGCTAGTCCACAGGCCTGGCAGGAAAAGAGCTCAAACATCGTTGTGGTTCTTAGGTCTTCGTTCCAATCCGTCTCCATGTACCATATAAAATGCACCGTGGTCGAAAGGAGTGACCAAATAATCACAGACCAGGGATATGGAGAGACCAGGGAGAGAGAGAAAGAGAGAGAGAGACCAGGGAGAGAGAGAGAGAGAGAGAGACCAGGGAGAGAGAGAGAGAGAGAGAGACAGAGAGAGAGAGAGAGAGAGAGAGAGAGAGAGACCAGGGAGAGAGAGAGACAGAGAGAGACAGAGAGAGAGAGAGACCAGGGAGAGAGAGAGAGAGAGAGAGACCAGGGAGAGAGAGAGAGAGAGAGAGACCAGGGAGAGAGAGAGAGAGAGAGAGAGACCAGAGAGAGAGAGAGACCAGGGAGAGAGAGAGACCAGGGAGAGAGAGAGAGAGAGAGAGAGAGAGAGAGAGACTAGGGAGAGACTAGGGAGATAGAGAGAGAGAGATCAGAGAGAGAGAGACCAGGGAGAGAGAGAGAGACCAGGGAGATAGAGAGACCAGGGAGATAGAGAGAGAGCGAGAGCGAGAGAGAGACCAGGGATATAGAGAGAGAGAGACAGACCAGGGAGATAGAGAGACCAGAGAGAGAGAGAGAGACCAGGGAGATAGGGAGGGAGAGAGACCAGACCATTTGTACATTGTTAAAACACTGTATATATATATAATATGACATTTGTAATGTCTTTACTGTTTTGAATCTTCTGTATGTGTAATGTTTACTGTTAATTTTAGTTGTTTTTCACTTTATATATTCACTTTGTATGACAGACCAGGGAGATATAGAGAGAGAGACCAGGGAGATAGAGAGAGAGAGACAGACCAGGGAGATAGAGAGACCAGAGAGAGAGAGAGAGAGACAGACCAGGGAGATAGAGAGACCAGAGAGAGAGAGAGAGACAGACCAGGGAGATAGAGAGACCAGAGAGAGAGAGAGAGAGACAGACCAGGGAGATAGAGAGACCAGAGAGAGAGAGGGAGACCAGGGAGATATAGAGAGAGAGAACAGGGAGATAGAGAGACAGACCAGGGAGATAGAGAGACCAGAGAGAGAGAGAGAGAGACAGACCAGGGAGATAGAGAGACCAGAGAGAGAGAGAGAGACAGACCAGGGAGATAGAAAGACCAGAGAGAGAGAGGGAGACCAGGGAGATAGAGAGAGAGAGACAGACCAGGGAGATAGAGAGACCAGAGAGAGAGAGAGAGACAGACCAGGGAGATAGAGAGACCAGAGAGAGAGAGAGAGAGACAGACCAGGGAGATAGAGAGAGCAGGGAGATAGAGAGAGAGAGACCAGGGAGAGAGAGAGAGACAGACCAGGGAGATAGAGAGACCAGAGAGAGACCAGGGAGAGAGAGAGAGACAGACCAGGGAGATAGAGAGACCAGAAAGAGAGAGAGAGAGAGACAGACCAGGGAGATAGAGAGACCAGAGAGAGAGAGAGAGACAGACCAGGGAGATAGAAAGACCAGAGAGAGAGAGAGAGACCAGGGAGATAGAGAGAGAGAGACAGACCAGGGAGATAGAGAGACCAGAGAGAGAGAGAGAGAGACAGACCAGGGAGATAGAGAGACCAGAGAGAGAGAGAGAGAGCAGGGTGATAGAGAGCGAGAGACCAGGAGTAAAGGCAGATCATGGGGATAGGGTGATAGAGAGACAGAGACCAGGAGTAAAGGCAGATCATGGGGATAGGGTGATAGAGAGACAGAGACCAGGAGTAAAGGCAGATCAGGGGGATAGGGTGATAGAGAGACAGACCAGGGGTAAGGGCAGATCAGGGGGATAGGGTGATAGAGACAGACCAGGGGGATAGGGTGATAGAGAGAGAGACCAGTTGGATAGAGACAGACCAGGGGTAAGGGCAGACCAGGGGGATAGGGTGATAGAGAGATAGACCAGTTGGATAGAGACAGACCAGGGGGATAGGGTGATAGAGAGAGAGACCAGTTCGATAGAGACAGACCAGGGGTATAGGGTGATAGAGAGAGAGACCAGTTGGATAGAGACAGACCAGGGGGATAGGGTGATAGAGAGAGAGACCAGTTGGATAGAGACAGACCAGGGGTAAGGGCAGACCAGGGGGATAGGGTGATAGAGAGATAGACCAGTTGGATAGAGACAGACCAGGGGGATAGGGTGATAGAGAGAGAGACCAGTTCGATAGAGACAGACCAGGGGTATAGGGTGATAGAGAGAGAGACCAGTTGGATAGAGACAGACCAGGGGGATAGGGTGATAGAGAGAGAGACCAGTTGGATAGAGACAGACCAGGGGTACGGGCAGACCACACTAGCGGTCGACCGATTATGATTTTTCAACGCCGCTACCGATACCGATTATTGGAGGACCAAATAAAGCCGATACCGATTATTGGAGGACCAAATAAAGCCGCTACCGATTATTGGAGGACCAAATAAAGCCGATACCGATTATTGGAGGACCAAATAAAGCCGATACCGATTATTGGAGGACCAAATAAAGCCGATACTGATTATTGGAGGACCAAATAAAGCCGATACCGATTATTGGAGGACCAAATAAAGCCGCTACCGATTAACCAGCCGATTATTATTATCATTTTTTGTAATAATGACAATTACAACAGTACTGAATGAACACTTATTTTAACTTAATCAGTTTAGCCTCAAATAAATAATGAAACATGTTCAATTTGGTTTAAATAATGCAAAAACACAGTGTTGGAGAAGAAAGTAAAAGTGCAATATGTGCCATGTAAAAAAAGCTAACGTTTCAGTTCCTTGCTCAGAACATGAGAACATATGAAAGCTGGTGGTTCCTTTTAACATGAGTCTTCAATATTCCCAGTTAAGAAGTTTTAGGTTGTAGTTATTATAGGAATTATAGGACTATTTCCCTCTATACCATTTGTATTTCATTAACCTTTGACTATTGGATGTTCTTATAGGCACTTTAGTATTGCCAGTGTAACAGTATAGCTTCCGTCCCTCTCCTCGCTCCTACCTGGGCTCGAACCAGACTGCCAGACTGCTCTATCAAATATCAAATCATAGACTATTATAACATAATAACACACAGAAATACGAGCCTTAGGTCATTAATATGGTCAAATCCAGAAACTATAATTTCTAAAACAAGACGTTTATTCTTTCAGTGAAATACGGAACCGTTCTGTATTTTATCTAACGGGTGGCATCCCTAAGTCTAAATATTGCTGTTACATTGCACAACCTTCCATGTTATGTCATAATTATGTACAATTCTGGCAAATTAGTTACGGTCTTTGTTAGGAATAAATGGACACAGTTCACAACGAGCCAGGCAGCCCAAACTGCTGCATTTACTCTGACTCTGCTTGTACAGAACGCAAGAGAAGTGAAACAATTTCCCTGGTTAAAATAAAATGAATGTTAGCAGGCAATATTTACTAAATATGCAGGTTTAAAAATATATACTTGTGTATTGATTTTAAAGAAAGGCGTTGATATTTATGGTTAGGTTCACGTTGGTGAAACGACACTGCTAAATCATCACCCGTTTGGCGAAGTTGAAGTAGGCTGTGATTCGTTGATAAATTAACAGGCACCGCACCAATTATATGCAACGCAGGACAAGCTAGTTAACCTAGTAATATCATCAACCATGTGTAGTTAACTAGTGATTATGGTAAGATTGATTGTTTTTTATAAGTGTAATGCTAGCTAGCAACTTACCTTGGCTTCTTGCAGCACTCGTGTAACAGGTAGTCAGCCTGATACTCAGGTTCCTCGTGGAGTGCAATGTAAGGCAGGTGGTTAGAGCGTTAGACTTGTAACCGGAAGGTTGCAAGTTCGAATCCCCGAGCTGAGAAGGTACAAATCTGTCGTTCTGCCCCTGAACAGGCAGTTAACCCACTGTTCCTAGGCCGTCATTGAAAATAAGAATTTGTTCTTAACTGACTTGTCTGGTTAAATAAAGGTGTAAAAAAATAAATAATAATTCGGCCAAATCGGTGTCCAAAAATACCGATTTCCGATTGTTATGAAAACTTGAAATCGGCCCTAATTAATCGGCCATTCCGATGAATCGGTCGACCTCGAGACCGATTACTACAGATCCTCAGGACATGGATTTGTTGGTTCTAATCCAGCTGGAAGGACTATATAAAATGTACCGCGGTCGCAGGACAACACACATTAGGAGTTACTGTCAACACACATTAGGAGTTACTGTCAACACACATTATGAGTTACTGTCAACACACATTATGAGTGACTGTCAACACACATTATGAGTGACTGTCAACACACATTATGAGTTACTGTCAACACACATTATGAGTTACTGTCAACACACATTATGAGTTACTGTCAACACACATTATGAGTGACTGTCAACACACATTATGAGTTACTGTCAACACACATTATGAGTTACTGTCAACACACATTATGAGTTACTGTCAACACACATTATGAGTTACTGTCAGCACACATTATGAGTTACTGTCAACACACATTAGGAGTTACTGTCAACACACATTATGAGTTACTGTCAACACACATTAGGAGTTACTGTCAACACACATTATGACTTACTGTCAACACACATTATGAGTTACTGTCAACACACATTATGAGTTACTGTCAACACACATTATGAGTTACTGTCAACACACATTATGAGTTACTGTCAACACACATTATGAGTTACTGTCAACACACATTATGAGTGACTGTCAACACACATTATGAGTTACTGTCAACACACATTATGAGTTACTGTCAACACACATTATGAGTTACTGTCAACACACATTATGAGTTACTGTCAACACACATTATGAGTTACTGTCAACACACATTATGAGTTACTGTCAACACACATTATGAGTTACTGTCAACACACATTAGGAGTTACTGTCAACACACATTATGAGTTACTGTCAACACACATTAGGAGTTACTGTCAACACACATTATGAGTTACTGTCAACACACATTATGAGTTACTGTCAACACACATTAGGAGTTACTGTCAACACACATTATGAGTTACTGTCAACACACATTAGGAGTTACTGTCAACACACATTAGGAGTTACTGTCAACACACATTATGAGTTACTGTCAACACACATTATGAGTTACTGTCAACACACATTATGAGTTACTGTCAACACACATTAGGAGTTACTGTCAGCACACATTAGGAGTTACTGTCAACACACATTAGGAGTTACTGTCAACACACATTAGGAGTTACTGTCAACACACATTATGAGTTACTGTCAACACACATTAGGAGTTACTGTCAACACACATTATGAGTTACTGTCAACACACATTATGAGTTACTGTCAACACACATTAGGAGTTACTGTCAACACACATTATGAGTTACTGTCAACACACATTAGGAGTTACTGTCAACACACATTAGGAGTTACTGTCAACACACATTAGGAGTTACTGTCAACACACATTATGAGTTACTGTCAACACACATTATGAGTTACTGTCAACACACATTAGGAGTTACTGTCAGCACACATTAGGAGTTACTGTCAACACACATTAGGAGTTACTGTCAACACACATTAGGAGTTACTGTCAACACACATTATGAGTTACTGTCAACACACATTAGGAGTTACTGTCAACACACATTATGAGTTACTGTCAACACACATTAGGAGTTACTGTCAACACACATTAGGAGTTACTGTCAACACACATTATGAGTTACTGTCAACACACATTATGAGTTACTGTCAACACACATTAGGAGTTACTGTCAACACACATTATGAGTTACTGTCAACACACATTATGAGTTACTGTCAACACACATTAGGAGTTACTGTCAACACACATTAGGAGTTACTGTCAACACACATTATGAGTTACTGTCAACACACATTATGAGTTACTGTCAACACACATTAGGAGTTACTGTCAACACACATTATGAGTTACTGTCAACACACATTAGGAGTTACTGTCAACACACATTAGGAGTTACTGTCAACACACATTATGAGTTACTGTCAACACACATTATGAGTTACTGTCAACACACATTATGAGTTACTGTCAACACACATTAGGAGTTACTGTCAGCACACATTAGGAGTTACTGTCAACACACATTAGGAGTTACTGTCAACACACATTAGGAGTTACTGTCAACACACATTATGAGTTACTGTCAACACACATTAGGAGTTACTGTCAACACACATTAGGAGTTACTGTCAACACACATTAGGAGTTACTGTCAACACACATTAGGCGTTACTGTCAACACACATTATGAGTTACTGTCAACACACATTATGAGTTACTGTCAACACACATTAGGAGTTACTGTCAACACACATTAGGAGTTACTGTCAACACACATTAGGAGTTACTGTCAACACACATTAGGAGTTACTGTCAACACACATTAGGAGTTACTGTCAACACACATTAGGAGTTACTGTCAACACACATTAGGAGTTACTGTCAACACACATTATGAGTTACTGTCTACACACATTATGAGTTACTGTCAACACACATTATGAGTTACTGTCAAAACACATTAGGAGTTACTCTCAACACACATTAGGAGTTACTGTGAACACACATTAGGAGTTACTGTCAACACACATCATGAGTTACTGTCAACACACATTAGGAGTTACTGTCAACACACATTAGGAGTTACTGTCAACACACATTATGAGTTACTGTCAACACACATTATGAGTTACTGTCAACACACATTATGAGTTACTGTCAACACACATTAGGAGTTACTGTCAACACACATTATGAGTTACTGTCAACACACATTAGGAGTTACTGTCAGCACACATTAGGAGTTACTGTCAACACACATTAGGAGTTACTGTCAACACACATTAGGAGTTACTGTCAACACACATTATGAGTTACTGTCAACACACATTAGGAGTTACTGTCAACACACATTATGAGTTACTGTCAACACACATTATGAGTTACTGTCAACACACATTATGAGTTACTGTCAACACACATTAGGAGTTACTGTCAACACACATTATGAGTTACTGTCAACACACATTAGGAGTTACTGTCAACACACATTAGGAGTTACTGTCAACACACATTAGGAGTTACTGTCAACACACATTATGAGTTACTGTCAACACACATTATGAGTTACTGTCAACACACATTAGGAGTTACTGTCAGCACACATTAGGAGTTACTGTCAACACACATTAGGAGTTACTGTCAACACACATTAGGAGTTACTGTCAACACACATTATGAGTTACTGTCAACACACATTAGGAGTTACTGTCAACACACATTATGAGTTACTGTCAACACACATTAGGAGTTACTGTCAACACACATTAGGAGTTACTGTCAACACACATTAGGAGTTACTGTCAACACACATTATGAGTTACTGTCAACACACATTATGAGTTACTGTCAACACACATTAGGAGTTACTGTCAACACACATTATGAGTTACTGTCAACACACATTATGAGTTACTGTCAACACACATTAGGAGTTACTGTCAACACACATTATGAGTTACTGTCAACACACATTATGAGTTACTGTCAACACACATTAGGAGTTACTGTCAACACACATTATGAGTTACTGTCAACACACATTAGGAGTTACTGTCAACACACATTAGGAGTTACTGTCAACACACATTAGGAGTTACTGTCAACACACATTAGGAGTTACTGTCAACACACATTATGAGTTACTGTCAACACACATTAGGAGTTACTGTCAGCACACATTAGGAGTTACTGTCAACACACATTAGGAGTTACTGTCAACACACATTAGGAGTTACTGTCAACACACATTATGAGTTACTGTCTACACACATTAGGAGTTACTGTCAACACACATTAGGAGTTACTGTCAACACACATTAGGAGTTACTGTCAACACACATTAGGAGTTACTGTCAGCACACATTAGGAGTTACTGTCAACACACATTAGGAGTTACTGTCAACACACATTAGGAGTTACTGTCAACACACATTATGAGTTACTGTCAACACACATTAGGAGTTACTGTCAACACACATTATGAGTTACTGTCAACACACATTATGAGTTACTGTCAACACACATTAGGAGTTACTGTCAACACACATTATGAGTTACTGTCAACACACATTAGGAGTTACTGTCAACACACATTAGGAGTTACTGTCAACACACATTAGGAGTTACTGTCAACACACATTATGAGTTACTGTCAACACACATTATGAGTTACTGTCAACACACATTAGGAGTTACTGTCAACACACATTAGGAGTTACTGTCAACACACATTAGGAGTTACTGTCAACACACATTAGGAGTTACTGTCAACACACATTAGGAGTTACTGTCAACACACATTAGGAGTTACTGTCAACACACATTAGGAGTTACTGTCAACACACATTATGAGTTACTGTCTACACACATTATGAGTTACTGTCAACACACATTATGAGTTACTGTCAAAACACATTAGGAGTTACTCTCAACACACATTAGGAGTTACTGTGAACACACATTAGGAGTTACTGTCAACACACATCATGAGTTACTGTCAACACACATTAGGAGTTACTGTCAACACACATTAGGAGTTACTGTCAACACACATTATGAGTTACTGTCAACACACATTATGAGTTACTGTCAACACACATTATGAGTTACTGTCAACACACATTAGGAGTTACTGTCAACACACATTATGAGTTACTGTCAACACACATTAGGAGTTACTGTCAGCACACATTAGGAGTTACTGTCAACACACATTAGGAGTTACTGTCAACACACATTAGGAGTTACTGTCAACACACATTATGAGTTACTGTCAACACACATTAGGAGTTACTGTCAACACACATTATGAGTTACTGTCAACACACATTATGAGTTACTGTCAACACACATTATGAGTTACTGTCAACACACATTAGGAGTTACTGTCAACACACATTATGAGTTACTGTCAACACACATTAGGAGTTACTGTCAACACACATTAGGAGTTACTGTCAACACACATTAGGAGTTACTGTCAACACACATTATGAGTTACTGTCAACACACATTATGAGTTACTGTCAACACACATTAGGAGTTACTGTCAGCACACATTAGGAGTTACTGTCAACACACATTAGGAGTTACTGTCAACACACATTAGGAGTTACTGTCAACACACATTATGAGTTACTGTCAACACACATTAGGAGTTACTGTCAACACACATTATGAGTTACTGTCAACACACATTAGGAGTTACTGTCAACACACATTAGGAGTTACTGTCAACACACATTAGGAGTTACTGTCAACACACATTATGAGTTACTGTCAACACACATTATGAGTTACTGTCAACACACATTAGGAGTTACTGTCAACACACATTATGAGTTACTGTCAACACACATTATGAGTTACTGTCAACACACATTAGGAGTTACTGTCAACACACATTATGAGTTACTGTCAACACACATTATGAGTTACTGTCAACACACATTAGGAGTTACTGTCAACACACATTATGAGTTACTGTCAACACACATTAGGAGTTACTGTCAACACACATTAGGAGTTACTGTCAACACACATTAGGAGTTACTGTCAACACACATTAGGAGTTACTGTCAACACACATTATGAGTTACTGTCAACACACATTAGGAGTTACTGTCAGCACACATTAGGAGTTACTGTCAACACACATTAGGAGTTACTGTCAACACACATTAGGAGTTACTGTCAACACACATTATGAGTTACTGTCTACACACATTAGGAGTTACTGTCAACACACATTAGGAGTTACTGTCAACACACATTAGGAGTTACTGTCAACACACATTAGGCGTTACTGTCAACACACATTATGAGTTACTGTCAACACACATTATGAGTTACTGTCAACGCACATTAGGAGTTACTGTCAACACACATTAGGAGTTAGTCAACACACATTAGGAGTTACTGTCAACACACATTAGGAGTTACTGTCAACACACATTAGGAGTTACTGTCAACACACATTAGGAGTTACTGTCAACACACATTAGGAGTTACTGTCAACACACATTAGGAGTTACTGTCTACACACATTATGAGTTACTGTCAACACACATTAGGAGTTACTGTCAACACACATTATGAGTTACTGTCAACACACATTAGGAGTTACTGTCAACACACATTAAGAGTTACTGTCAACACACATTATGAGTTACTGTCAACACACATTAGGAGTTACTGTCAACACACATTATGAGTTACTGTCAACACACATTAGGAGTTACTGTCAACACACATTATGAGTTACTGTCAGTCAGTGGGAGAACTGTACTGCTAATATCCAAACCAACACATAGATACAGAACACACACACACACACACACACAAACAGTGACACACACAGTGACACACACACACACAGTGACACACACACACACACACACAAACAGTGACACACACACACACAGTGACACACACACACACAGTGACACATACACAGTGACACACACACACACACACACACACACACAGTGACACACACACACACAGTGACACACACACACACACACAAACAGTGACACACACACACACACAGTGACACACACATACACAGTGACACACACACACACACACAGTGACACACACACACAGTGACACATACACAACACATGTAAAAATCCTCAGACTAGCAGTTGCTGGGCTAGTGTTGCTAGGTAACATCTATCTAAACAGCTCAAAGTCGAGGCTGGGATTCAGACTCAAATGGCACCCTATTCCCTATGTAGTGCACTACTTTAAACCAGGGCCCATAGTGCACCCTATTCCCTATGTAGTGCACTACTTTAAACCAGGGCCCATAGTGCACCCTATTCCCTATGTAGTGCACTACTTTAAACCAGGGCCCATAGTGCACCCTATTCCCTATGTAGTCCACTCTTTTAAACCAGGGCCCATAGTGCACCCTATTCCCTATGTAGTGCACTACTTTAAACCAGGGCCCATAGTGCACCCTATTCCCTATGTAGTGCACTACTTTAAACCAGGGCTCATAGTGCACTATATATGAAATAGGGTGCCATTTTGGACATACCCAGTGTGTTGTGGCCTGGGAGTAGGGTCGTCAAGGTGATTACATACCAGTATATCATAAACAGTGTTTTTTTAACATGGATCTCCTGAAATCAACACCAAGGAACATGAGATTAACATTTCATACTGATATGCTGTCAGCATACTACACAGATCATACACGTTAACGTTAGCTACTGAGCCAGCCAGACAGCTAACATTAGCTAGCTAGCTAACAGTAGCATACTACACAGATCATACACGTTATTGTTAGCTACTGAGCCAGCCAGACAGCTAACATTAGCTAGCTAGCTAACAGTAGCATACTACACCGATCATACACGTTAACGTTAGCTACTGAGCCAGCCAGACAGCTAACATTAGCTAGCTAGCTAACAGTAGCATACTACACCGATCATACACGTTAACGTTAGCTACTGAGCCAGCCAGACAGCTAACATTAGCTAGCTAGCTAACAGTAGCATACTACACCGATCATACACGTTAACGTTAGCTACTGAGCCAGCCAGACAGCTAACATTAGCTAGCTAGCTAACAGTAGCATACTACTCAGATCATACACGTTAACGTTAGCTACTGAGCCAGCCAGACAGCTAACATTAGCTAGCTAGCTAACAGTAGCATACTACACAGATCATACACGTTAACGTTAGCTACTGAGCAAGCCAGACAGCTAACATTAGCTAGCTAGCTAACAGTAGCATACTACACAGATCATCCACGTTAACGTTAGCTACTGAGCCAGCCAGACAGCTAACATTAGCTAGCTAGCTAACAGTAGCATACTACACCGATCATACACGTTAACGTTAGCTACTGAGCCAGCCAGACAGCTAACATTAGCTAGCTAGCTAACAGTAGCATACTACACAGATCATACACGTTAACGTTAGCTACTGAGCCAGCCAGACAGCTAACATTAGCTAGCTAGCTAACAGTAGCATACTACACCGATCATACACGTTAACGTTAGCTACTGAGCCAGCCAGACAGCTAACATTAGCCAGCTAGCTAACAGTACGCTTTACGCTTTAACTTGCAATGAAAATGACTTTCTAACTAAATTTGAAACGTATAAAATATCTGAAAATGTAGCTAGCTAGACTCTCTTCCGCGTGTACTTGGATTAAAGCTTCTCCCTCTCTGTCACGGATGCCACGGTCGCTCTTAGTTTTAAAGATGTAATCTGAAGACAGGCGTTTTATACAAGAGCCTTCTGTGTTTGTTCTCTTTTCGATTTCCTCTGCATATTTGCAATCTAACGACCTAAATGTTCTCCATCTCCTTAGCTATCGTATTCTGCTTCCACCGGGGCGTTCCACTGCTTTCATAACCCGGCCCTCTAGAAAGTGGAGAGCATTATTAACACTTTTGCAGTTATTTGTGATATCGTTCCAAAAAAAATCTGTGTTAGAAAGGATTACCTACACATACTGACCAGCTCATGTTATAGACGGAAGCGTGCTACATGGTAGACCAATCAGAACTTATCTCTCAGCATGTCCAGCCCATCCATTATCTCAGCCAATCATGGTCTTTTTCCTTGGCTAAACCAACTAGGTTTGTAATTGATTAAGACACGTGAAAGTTCACATTTTCTAGATGGCATTTCTGACATTAAAAAAATGTAAAGTTAAAATGCCTCTCTTGTGAAGTAGTGCCGAGCGACATGTGCTTAGTTTTCTGAAATTAGTCACATATTGTCAATTATGCCACTTTTTCCTCCAATCCTTTTCTCTCCCTCTTCTTCTCTCCTTCCTCTCCTCCTCTCCTCCTCTTATCTCCTTCCTCTCATCTCCTTCCTCTCCTCATCTTCTCTCCTTCCTCTCCTCCTCTTATCTCCTTCCTCTCCTCCTCTTCTCTTTTCCTCTCATCTCCTTCCTCTCCTCATCTTCTCTCCTTCCTCCCACCCTCTTCTCTTTTCCTCTCCTCGTCTTCTCTGCTTCCTCTCCTCTCTTTCTTGTCCTTCCCTTCTCTACTTCCTGCTCTGATGTCTTAAGCGCCACTCTTATTATTATTATTGTTATTATTATTCAACCACTGAAACCTCTGCTGTTTAATACAGTATGTGTCCCTCCCTAATACCTATCTATTCGCTCTTAGAATTTGAATTAACATCTCCCTCCCTCCCTCTCTTCCTCTTTCCCTCCTGCTCTCCCTCCCTCTCTTCCTCCCTCCCTCCCTCTCTTCCTCCCTTCCTCTCTCTCTCCCTCCCTCACAGGTGGTGAGGGATCAAATATCTCATTGTACAGTGAAGCTGCGCCAGACAACAGGCCTGATGGAATACTGTGTGGAGGTCATCAAGGAGAACGACCCCAGCGGGTTCCTACAGGTGTGTGCGCGTGTGTGTGTGTGCGTGTGTGTACGTAGAACGACCCTAGCGGGTTCCTACAGGTGTGTGTGTGTTTGTGTAGAACGACCCTAGCGGGTTCCTCCAGGTGTGCATGCGTGTGTGTGTGTGTGTGTGTGCGTGTGTGTGTGTGTGTGTACGTGTAGAACAACCCTAGCGGGTTCCTCCAGGTGTGCATGCGTGTGTGCATGCGTGTGTGTGTGTGTGTAGAGCGACCCTAGCGGGTTCCTCCAGGTCAGTGAAGGACACCAGCTAGTTGAGCTGACGTCATTACAACCACATTACAGGTCTCCCAATGGGAGATTTCCTGGGTGTATGGACATCCACGTTATGATAGAACACATCCACGTTATGTTAGAACACATCCACGTTATGATAGAGCACATCCACGTTATGATAGAACACATCCACATTATGATAGAACACATCCACGTTATGTTAGAACACATCCACGTTATGATAGAACAGTTCCACGTTATGATAGAACACATCCACGTTATGATAGAACACATCCACATTATGTTAGAACACATACACGTTATGTTAGAACACATCCACGTTATGATAGAACACATCCACGTTATGTTAGAACACATCCACGTTATGATAGAACACATCCACGTTATGTTAGAACACATCCACGTTATGTTAGAACACATCCACGTTATGTTAGAACACATCCACGTTATGTTAGAACACATCCACGTTATGTTAGAACACATCCACGTTATGTTAGAACACATCCACGTTATGTTAGAACACATCCACGTTATGTTAGAACACATCCACGTTATGTTAGAACACATCCACGTTATGTTAGAACACATCCACGTTATGATAGAACACATCCACGTTATGATAGAACACATCCACGTTATGTTAGAACACATCCACGTTATGTTATAACACATCCACGTTATGATAGAACACATCCACGTTATGATAGAACACATCCACGTTATGATGGAGAGGTTCAACGGGTAAGTGCAGAGTCACATGAACTCATGGATGACATGTTTACGTCTCTGTGTGCAGTTTGAAGGAAGTCTGAAGGTAGTTTTGTGAGCTATTGATAACTAACGTTAGCGCAATGTCTAGAAGTCTACAGGAACAGCTAGCATGCTGTGTTTGTATGACCACTCATCACATACAGCAGCTTTCAGATGGATATCTGGTCTAAAGTAGTGGACTATATAGGGAATAGGGTAGTGGACTATTTAGGGAATAGGGTAGTGCACTATATAGGGAATAGGTTGCCATTTGGGACATAA
>NC_143046.1:87852500-87907500 GCF_057628025.1 Oncorhynchus mykiss
TGCTGAATGTCTACTCTGCTCCACTCCTAACCTGATCATTGCCAATGTCATCACAGCAACCAATCATTGAATTGATAACCAAAGGGTGAGCAGTTTGCTGTCCAATGAGGGCTTCAGTTATTCCAGGTTTCACTGGGAACCTCCAATCAACATTTTTTTTAAAACTTATGTTCCCATGGGAACTCTCGTGTTCTGATGTTCCAATTACCATGGTAACAGTATCAAGTCCCACAGAGCGCCCACAGAGATAGCAACGGCCCTCTCCTTGAGTGTCTAATGGACTATTGTATTTGTAATATCTGTCATTTATTTATAATAATAGTGTATTTGACAGTATGTGCCAGAGATATGTGTTTAAGCCTGTACCGTACCGTAGAGTATCAGCCAGTACATAAGTCTTCTATTCTGATAACACTCTGGGATGCAGTAGCTGTCATTCCACTCCTTGTATGCACGTGTCATATGCCAAAGACAATGTTCGTCAAGCAGTGGAATGATAGCTAAAAACGTGAACAACTTGAGGTCCCCGGGACCGAGTTTGGGAAACGCTGGTCTAACCTCACCTCAGACCACCAGTTTCTAGCCTCATCTCCTCTGTTAGGTGTTTTCACCATGCTGATGGTTCCTTATGGTGGGAAAACATAAAAGTGAACCTCTTTATCTGTCTGTGTGTGTGTGTCTACTTCTTGTAGTTGCCTGGTTCACCTTTGACCCCGCGTCAGCCCACCCTGACATCATCCTCTCCAATGACAACCTGACGGTGACGTGCAACAGCTACGATGACAGGGTGGTCATGGGTAATTCAGGCTTCTCCCGCGGTGTGCACTACTGGGAGATCACGGTGGATCGCTATGACAACCACCCGGACCCTGCGTTTGGGGTTGCCCGCGGCGACGTGCTGAAGGACGTGATGCTGGGGAAAGATGATAGGGCCTGGGCCATGTACGTGGACAACAACCGCTCCTGGTTCATGCACAACAACTCACACACCAACAGGTAGGTCACCTGGTATACCTGATGCATCCACACCAACAGGTAGGTCACCTGGTACACCTGATGCATCCACACCAACAGGTAGGTCACCTGGTACACCTGATGCATCCACACCAACAGGTAGGTCACCTGGTACACCTGATGCATCCACACCAACAGGTAGGTCACCTGGTATACCTGATGCATCCACACCAACAGGTAGGTCACCTGGTACACCTGATGCATCCACACCAACAGGTAGGTCACCTGGTACACCTGATGCATCCACACCAACAGGTAGGTCACCTGGTACACCTGATGCATCCACACCAACAGGTAGGTCACCTGGTACACCTGATGCATCCACACCAACAGGTAGGTCACCTGGTACACCTGATGCATCCACACCAACAGGTAGGTCACCTGGTACACCTGATGCATCCACACCAACAGGTAGGTCACCTGGTACACCTGATGCATCCACACCAACAGGTAGGTCACCTGGTATACCTGATGCATCCACACCAACAGGTAGGTCACCTGGTACACCTGATGCATCCACACCAACAGGTAGGTCACCTGGTATACCTGATGCATCCACACCAACAGCTAATGGAGAGGCTTTGTATAATGAAACACCAACCAATCCACTCTGGCTTGTGTAACAGTGTTGCTTCCATCCATCTCCTCGCCCCTGACCTGGGCTCAAACTAGTGACCCTCTGAACACATCGACAACAGTCACCCGCAAAGCATCGTTACCTACAGCTCTATAAAAGCCACGGCCCTTGCAGAGCAAGAGAAACAACTACTTCCAGGTCTCCGAACGAGTGACGTCAAAGATTGAAACGCTACTAGCGCACACTGCTAACTAGCTAGCCATTTCACACCGGTTACTCCCCCCTTTGACCTCCTTCCCCACAGCAACCAGTGATCCAGGTCACGGCACCAATGTAACAGTGTTACTTCCGTCCCTCTCCGCGCCCCAACCTGAACTTCAAACAGGGACCCTCTGAACACAATGACAACAGTCACCCTCGAAACATCGTTACTTATCGCTCCACAAAAGCCGCGGGGAAACTACTTCGAGGTCTCATAGCGAGTGACGTCACCGATTTTTAAACACAACTAGCTGCTTAACCAGCTGACCATTTCTCACCGGTTACACGACTGTGAAGATACTGCTTCTTTTCCCTGTATGCTTAAGATGTGTCAGTAGGACTCAAATCAAATCTACTTGTATTTGTCACATGCTTGGTAAACAACAAGGTGAAATGCTTTTCCAACGATGCAAGTTTTTATTTTTCTTAAGAAGAAAGAAAAAGGGACTGTAGGTATTTACAGAGCTTTCAGAAAGTATTCACACCCTTTCACCTATTCCACATTTTGTTGCGTTATAAAGTGATTAAATAGATCTTTTTTTCTCACCATAGTGTTGCCTCAAGGGTGGGAATACTTACTGTATGTAAATTAGATATTTCATTTATTTATTTTTTTGTAAAAATGTAAACATGCGTTCTCTTTCTCATTATTAATATTATTAATCATTTTTAGATTTTAGATTAAAAAAAAAAAAAAATAATGACGAAAATCCGGTGTTTCTATGTCAAACAGTGCATTCAGGAAAGTATTCAGACCCCTTGACTTTTTCCCCACTTTGTTACGTTACAGCCTTATTCTAAAATTGATTAAATTGTTTTTTTTCTTCCTCATCCATCTACACACAAGACCCCATAATGACATCACAATACCCCATAATAACATCACAATACCCCATAATGCCATCACAATACCCCATAATGACATCACAATACCCCATAATGACATCACAATACCCCATAATGACATCACAATACCCCATAATGACATCACAATACCTCATACTGACATCACAATACCCCATGATGACAAAGAAAAAAACAGGTTTTTCGATTTGGGTGGAGTGCTGCAGAGATGGTTGTCCTTCTGGAAGGGTCTCCCATCTCCACAGAGGAACTCCGGAGGTCTCTCAGAGTGACCATCGGGTTTTTGTTCACCTCCCTGACCAAGGCCCTTTTCTCCAGATTGCTCAGTTTGGCCGGGCGGCCAGCTCTAGGAAGAGTATTGATGGTTCCAAACTTCTTCCATTTAAGAATGATGGAGGCCACTGTGTTCTTGGGGACCTTCAATGCTGCAGACAATTTTTGGTAACCTTCCCCAGATCTGTGACTCAACACAATCCTGTCTCTGAGCTCTACGGCCAATTCCTTCGACCTCATGGCTTGGTTTTTGCTCTGACATGCACTGTCAACTATCGGACCTTATATAGACAGGTGTGTTCCTTTCCAAATCATGTCCAATCAATTGAATTTACCACAGGTGGACTCCAATAAAGTTGTAGAAACATCTCAAGGATGATCGATGGAAACAGGATGCACCTGAGCTCAATTTGGAGTATTATAGCAAAGGGTCTGAATACTTATGTAAATAAGGTATTTCTGTTTTTTTTATACATTTGCTAAAATTTCAGGAAAACCTGTAATTCACTTTGTCATTATGGGGTTTTGCGTGTAGATTGATGAGAATTTTATATTATTTGATCAATTGTAGAATAATGCTGTAACGTAACAAAATGTGGTCAAAGGGAAGGGGTCTGAATACTGTATACTATGCATACTGTGTTTATTTGACATTCTGTGTGTCTCTTCAGGACGGACGGGGGCGTCAGTAAAGGGGCTACAGTAGGAGTGTTGTTAGACTTCACCAGAAGGGTCCTCATCTTCCTCATCAACGACGAACAGCAGGGTCCTGTGGCTTTCGAAGGCATCGAGGGGCTCTACTACCCTGCTATCAGCCTCAACCGAAACGTACAGGTAACATATAAACAACATAGAAACAACGTTATAGCCCCAACGTAGAAACAACGCTATAGCCCCAATGTACAAACAACGTTATAGCCCCAACGTAGATACAACGTTATAGCCCCAACGTAGAAACAACGTTATAGCCCCAACGTAGAAACAACGTTATAGCCCCAACGTAGATACAACGATATAGCCCCAATGTAGAAACAACGTTATAGCCCCAACGTAGATACAACGATATAGCCCCAACGTAGAAACAATGCTATAGCCCCAACGTAGATACAACGTTATAGCCCCAACGTAGAAACAACGTTATAGCCCAACGTAGAAACAACACTATACCCCCAAAGTAGAAACAACGTTATAGCCCCAACGTAGAAACAATGTTATAGCCCCAACGTAGAAACAACGTTATAGCCCCAACGTAGAAACAATGCTATAGCCCCAACGTAGAAACAATGCAATAGCCCCAACGTAGAAACAACGTTATAGCCCCAACGTAGAACCTTAAAGTTTCTAGTCCAACACTCTAACCACTAAGCTACACTGCCACCCCAGCTTGAGACAGCCATTTGTAGTTCTGTATGATAGCCACATTAGCGACTAATTAGCGTTCCATTTTTTTTGGAGGGCGACACAGGAGAATATATTGATAAAAGTCACCTTGTCCTAGAGCGATTTACACGGTTGTCAAAACATCACGCCAGACGTAAGCCTCCACTAAACACAAACCCTCATATGTAGTTGGGGCGGCAGGGTAGACTAGTGGTTAGAGCGGTGGACTAGTAACCGAAAGGTTGCAAGATCAAACCCCTGAGCTGACAAGGTAACAATCTGTCGTTCTGCCCCTGAACAGGCAGTTAACCCCACTGTTCCTAGACCAGTTAACCCACTGTTCCTAGACCAGTTAACCCACTGTTCCTAGACCAGTTAACCCCACTGTTCCTAGACCAGTTAACCCACTGTTCCTAGACCAGTTAACCCACTGTTCCTAGACCAGTTAACCCCACTGTTCCTAGACCAGTTAACCCACTGTTCCTAGACCAGTTAACCCACTGTTCCTAGACCAGTTAACCCGCTGTTCCTAGACCAGTTAACCCACTGTTCCTAGACCAGTTAACCCACTGTTCCTAGACCAGTTAACCCACTGTTCCCCAGCTGTCTTAACTGACTTGCCTAGTTAAATAAAAGGTAAAATAAAAAAAGTATTTCTAAAATCTCCTACAGAGAAAATGAATGGTGAAAAAACGATTGGAACTGTTTGACTGCTGGGTTTTATGGGTATCGTGGCTCTATTGGTAATGCAGTGCTTGTTTACACCTCATGCAGTGAGTGATACAATAGCTCAGTCTATTTCACATTAGTTCAACAGCTCCACCTGCTGTTCAATACCTGCAATGACATCTACAGATTGTTCGATCTGCTTCGAGAACTATTATTTTCTGCTGCTAGGATATGAGGAGGAGGAGGATGAGGAAGGAGGAGGAAGATTATGATTTTTGTTTGTTCTGTAGGTGACCCTGCACACCGGCCTGCCCATTCCTGACTTCTACACTCCAGGGGAAGCAGACCTGTCTGGCTCAGTGTGTTAAGGAGTTGACTCAGCACTGCAGTGAAGCAAGACAAGACAAAAGGCTAACGTCCCAAATGGCACACTATAGCGCACCCTATTCCCCTTCATAGTGCACAGGGTTCATAGAGCTCTGGTCAAATGTAGTGCACTATATAGGGAATAGGGTGCCATTTGGGACTCAGTGAATGGCAACAAGCTGCTCACCTTCTGGGCTCTCTAAGTGTGGATCCCAAATGGCACCCTATTCCCTGTATAGTGCACTACTCTTAGCTAGACTCATGCTAAAAGTAGTCTGCTATATAAGGAGTAGGGTCGTTCAACTCACAGCCATGTACACAACACCACATCCCTATTCCCTAGCTTCTATAGACCAACCAGGCCCATTGTCATACGTCAGACAGCGCAACCGTCGCCTGTTGATCGCAGGACTAGCGTTGGGTTGGAGTGACGTCAGAGTCTGACGCAAGACAATGCTCCTGCCCTCTACAGACCACTGGACGGTCCGGACCCATAGGCTTGACTGTACAGTACAATATACTCTCAATACCCAGCCATACAGTTACTGTACAAACTTACTGAGCCATCAACACCCAACTCTCAATACCCAGCCATACAGTTACTGTACAAACTTACTGAGCCATCAACACCCAACTCTCAATACCCCGCCATAGAGTTACTGTACAAACTTACTGAGCCATCAACACCCAACTCTCAATACCCCGCCATAGAGTTACTGTACAAACTTACTGAGCCATAAACACCCAACTCTCAATACCCCGCCATAGAGTTACTGTACAAACTTACTGAGCCATCAACACCCAACTCTCAATACCCCGCCATAGAGTTACTGTACAAACTTACTGAGCCATCAACACCCAACTCTCAATACCCAGCCATAGAGTTACTGTACAAACTTACTGAGCCATCAACACCCAACTCTCAACTGGAAATGGAACTCTGATTTGGCTTAATTATTATGATTGGTTGAAAAGTGAACTAGATTCATCCATCCAACCAATCCAAGAAGATGACTTACTGCTCATCACCAGACTCTAGAACCCCTCTAGACTCTAGAACCCTGCCCTGTTAGTTCTGGTTCTAGATCTCTGAAGAAGACAACATAATATGTCATCATAGAACCTTTAACTTTAGACATTCTCTGTCTCTCTGTCTGTCTTTGTCTCTCTCTGTCTTTGTCTCTGTCTCTCTCTCTGTCTCTCTCTCTGTCTCTCGCTCTCTCTCTCTCCTTCGCTCTCTCAGCAACACACACACACACACACACACACACACACACACACACACACACACACACCGACCCTGTTACCATTGCCTGTACAAACCACTTCTCCACACTAACATTTCAACAGAATCCTTGTCCAAACAAACACACATACATGAGACTGCAGAATGGAACAGGAGTGGAATACCCTTGATGACAGCCAGGGGGAGCACAAGAGGACACTCATCTACCTGCTGAAGATGCCCGCTGGGCAAAAACTGGTTGAATCAACGTTGTTTCCACGTCATTTCAACCAAGAAAATTCAATGTGATGAAGTTGAATCAACGCGAAAAACTGATTGGATTTGAAACAGAGTAAGCAACGTAAGGGAATTCTGTCATTTCTTTCACCAAACTTGTAACTTCAATCCAATGACATGCTGACATTTTGTTGTTGATGTCACGTTAGTTGACAAGTCAACCAAATGTATATCAAAACTAGACGTTGAACTAATGTCTGTTCCCAGTGGAGGAGGACTGGCTGATGTAATGATCCCTGACAGAAAGCAATAGGCTGAGTTCCAAATAGCACCCTACTCTCTTTGTAGTGCACTACAATACACCAGGGTCCATAAGGTAGTGCACTACTGTTGACCAGGGCCCATAGGGTAGTGCACTACAATACACCAGGGTCCATAAGGTAGTGCACTACTGTTGACCAGGGCCCATAGGGTAGTGCACTACAATAGACCAGGGCCCATAGGGTAGTGCACTACTTTAGACCAGGGCCTATAGGGTTGTGCACTACAATAGAGCAGGGCCCATAGGGTAGTGCACTACTTTAGACCAGGGCCTATAGGGTTGTGCACTACAATAGAGCAGGGCCCATAGGGTAGTGCACTACTGTTGACCAGGGCCCCATAGGGCAATACACTACTGTTGACCAGGGCACATAGATGTTTGCTGCTCTCAAACTGGCCCGTAGCGTTCTGGTCAAATGTAGAGCCCCACATAGAGAACTGGGTGCCATGTGGGACGGACTGTCACGTAGGACGGACTGCCATGTGGGACGGACTGCCATGTGGGACGGACTGCCATGTGGGACAGACTGTCACGTAGGACGGACTGTCATGTGGGACGGACTGCCATGTGGGACGGATTGTCACGTAGGACGGACTGTCATGTGGGACGGACCGCCATGTGGGACGGACTGTCACGTAGGACGGACTGTCATGTGGGACGGACCGCCATGTGGGAAGGACAGCCATGTGGGACGGACCGCCATATGGGACGGACTGTCACGTAGGACGGACTGCCATGTGGGACGGACTGCCATGTGGGAAGGAATGCCATGTGGGACGGACTGTCACGTAGGACGGACCGCCATGTGGGACGGACTGCCATGTGGGACGGACTGCCATGTGGGACGGACTGCCATGTGGGACGGACTGCCATGTGGGAAGGACTGCCATGTGGGAAGGACCGTCATGTGGGACGGACTGCCATGTGGGAAGGACTGCCATGTGGGAAGGACTGCCATGTGGGACGGACTGCCATGTGGGACGGACTGCCATGTGGGACGGACTGCCATTTGGGACGGACTGCCATGTGGGACGGACTGCCATGTGGGACGGACCGTCATGTGGGAAGGACCGCCATGTGGGACGGACCGTCATGTGGGAAGGACCGCCATGTGGGACGGACCGTCATGTGGGACGGACTGCCATGTGGGACGGACTGTCACGTAGGACGGACTGTCATGTGGGACGGATCGCCATGTGGGACGGATCGCCATGTGGGACGGACCGTCATGTGAGACGGACCGTCATGTGGGAAGGACCTGCCATGTGGGAAGGACTGCCATGTGGGACGGACCGTCATGTGGGACGGACCGTCATGTGGGAAGGACCGCCACGTGGGAAGGACCGCCACGTGGGACGGACCGTCACGTGGGACGGACCGTCACGTAGGACGGACCGTCACGTAGGACGGACCGCCACGTGGGACGGACCGTCACGTAGGACGGACTGTCACGTAGGACGGACTGTCACGTAGGACGGACTGCCATGTGGGACGGACTGTCACGTAGGACGGACTGCCATGTGGGACGGACTGTCACGTAGGACGGACTGCCATGTGGGACGGACTGTCACGTAGGACGGACTGCCATGTGGGACGGACTGTCACGTAGGACGGACTGCCATGTGGGACAGACTGTCACGTAGGACGGACTGCCATGTGGGACGGACTGTCACGTAGGACGGACTGCCATGTGGGACGGACTGTCACGTAGGACGGACTGCCATGTGGGACGGACTGTCACGTAGGACGGACTGCCATGTGGGACGGACTGTCACGTAGGACGGACTGCCATGTGGGACGGACTGTCACGTAGGACGGACTGCCATGTGGGACGGACTGTCACGTAGGACGGACTGCCATGTGGGACGGACTGTCACGTAGGACGGACTGTAGACATGAACTGTATTTCTATTGTATTATGTAAATTAGACGCTACCAGAGGCTGTGCTTTTTGAACCTGAATCTCATCCGTAGTTTGTAACCATCGAAATACAGTCGATTTATTCTATTCTACTAAGAAGACCTTTATTTATTCAAACCTATATCCCACATGGCGTTCCCTAAATGAACTACTTCTGCCCAGGGCTCGTCGGGATGCCACTTCCTCTGTTTCTCCAGTACATCTGTCAGTGAGATAGATATAAACGCTGAATATATGTCTGTCTGTTCGTGCGTCCCATTCGTTGGTGTTGGGGGTGGTGGTGGTTTGGGTGGTGGTGGTGGTGGTTTGGGTGGTGGGTGGGGTAGTGTTGGGGGTGGTGGTGTTAGGGGTGGTGGTTGGGGTGGAGGTGGTGTTAGGGGTGGAGGTGGTGGTGGGATTGGTGTTGGGGTGGAGGTGGTGGTGGGATTGGGGGTGGAGGTGGTGTTGGGGGTGGTGGTGGAGGTGGTGGTGGGATTGGTGTTTGGGTGGAGGTGGTGGTGGGATTGGTGTTGGGGTGGAGGTGGTGGTGGGATTGGGGGTGGAGGTGGTGTTGGGGGTGGTGGTGGAGGTGGTGGTGGGATTGGTGTTTGGGTGGAGGTGGTGGTGGGATTGGTGGTGGAGGTGATGGTGGGATTGGGGGTGGAGGTGGTGTTGGGGGTGAGGTTGTGGTGGAGGTTGTGGTAGTGTTGGGGGTGGAGGTGATGGTGGAGGTGGTGTTGGGGGTGGTGTTGGTGTTGGGGGTGAGGTTGTGGTGGAGGTTGTGGTAGTGTTGGGGGTGGAGGTGATGGTGGAGGTGGTGTTGGGGGTGGAGGTGGTGGGTGGGGTGGAGGTGGTGTTGGTGGTGGTGGGATTAGTGGTGCAGGTGGTGTTGGGGGTGGTGGTGGAGGTGGTGGTGGGATTGGGGGTGGAGATGGTGTTGGTGGGGAGGTTGTGGTAGTGTTGGGGGTGGAGGTGGTGTTGGGGTTGGAGGTGGTGGGTGGGGTGGATGTGGTGTGATTAGGGGTGCAGGTGGTGTTGGGGGTGATGTTGGAGGTGGAGGTGGTGTTGGGGGTGGAGGTGGTGGGGATAATGTATTTATATTTTTTATTGAACCTTTATTGAACCTTTATTGAACTAGACAAGTCAGTTAAGAACACGTTTTTATAATGCTTGATGTTTCACTCCTGTCTGTTTTGAAATAAGGGGCTACTGCAATGCAGCGTACTAATGCTCTTCCTGTAGATGACTGAATCCCAGGGTCCCATATAGCACCCTATACCCTATAGAGTGAACTACTTTACACCAGTGGCCATAGGGCTCTGGTCAAAAGTAGTGCACTAACTAGGCCAGCGGTTCTCAAAGTGGGGTACTGTAGGGTATCCGTTTTAGTAGATCTCAATATATACACTTCATGACCAAAAGTATGTGGACACCGACTCGTCAAATATCTCATTCCAAAATCATGGGCATTAATATGAAGTTTGTCCCCTTTTTGCTGCTGTAACACCCTCCACTCTTCTGGGAAGGCTTTCCACTAGATGTTGGAACATTGCTGCTATAACAGCCTCCACTCTTCTGGGAAGGCTTTCCTGTAGATGATGGAACATTGCTGCGGGGACTTGCTTCCATTCAGCCACAAGAGTATTTGTGAGGTCAGGCACTGATGTTGGGCGATTAGGCCTGGCTCGAAGTCGGCGTTCTAATTCATTCCAAAGGTGTTCGATGGGGTTGAGGTCAGGGCTCTGTGCAGGCCAGTCGAGTTCTTCAACACCGTTCTCGACAAACTATTTCTGTACGGACCTCGCTTTGTGCACGGGGGGGCATTGTCATGCTGAAACAGGAAAGGGCCTTCCCCAAACTGTTGCCACCAAGTTGGAAGCACAGAATCGTCTAGAATGTCATTGTATGCTGTAGCGTTAAGATTTCCCTTCACTAGAACTAAGGGACCTAGCCTGAACCATGAAAAACACGTCAGTCCCGTTCTGTGAGCTTGTGTGGCCTACCACTTCGCGGCTGAGCCGTTGTTGCTCCTAGACGTTTCCACTTCACAATAACAGCACTTACAGTTGGCCAGGGCAGTTCTAGCAGGGCAGAAATTTCACGAACTGACTGACTTGTAGGAAAAGTGGCATCCTATGACGGTGCCACATTTGAAAGTCACTGAGCTCTTCAGTAAGGGCCATTCTACTGCCAATGTTTGTCTATGGAGATTGCATGTCTGTGTGCTCGATTTTATACACCTGTCAGCAAACGGGTGTTGCTGAAATAGCCGAATCCACTAATTTGAAAGGGTGTCCACATACTTTTTTAATTATTATTTTTTTTTACATATAGTCAATATTACTAACAACAGATTAAAATAATTTTGGAGAAGGGATCCGTGGAATAAGTTAAGAGAGTGTAATACAATAAAATACAATGTAATTTTATTAATCTCCACTTTTCTGTCCTCAACCCTGAGCCTGGGTGGCTTACAGGAATATTGGTATCCACAGTACTCCACCAATTGTACATTTTTCAACTCGATTACCCCCCAAAATATTATATTTTTTACAAACAGAAATGCACTGTAATTTAAGCTTTAAAATGGCAATGATTTGTTTCTGCCTCGTGGCAAAATGAGTAGAATTGCAGAAAATTCGGCAACATTTTCTCGTTGCCAAGGAGATGGGTCTTTAAAACGTTCCTTCCTGGGATCAAAGACTTGGTTTGTCCGGCAACGCAATGCCAACGTCATCGTAGAAGTCCTCGTATTTGAAAACCCCTTATCTAAGACATAGTTTTTTTGTACGATTGTTCTTGAAAATGCTCTTTATGTGAAGGAGATGTATAGATGGATTGATTATTGATGTTTAGACAGAGTATCTTTGATTTTTTCATATAACATTGTTGTTCTTTCTTTTTTTTTTTTTACTTAATATATGAATTTAATGATAAATGGAATATCCCATGAAGGTATTAGCTGTCTACAAGCAGGGCTGTTTCCTGGTTGTCTACAAGCAGGGCTGTTTCCTGGTTGTCTACAAGCAGGGCTGTTTCCTGGTTGTCTACAAGCAGGGCTGTTTCCTGGTTGTCTACAAGCAGGGCTGTTTCCTGGTTGTCTACAAGCAGGGCTGTTTCCTGGTTGTCTACAAGCAGGGCTGTTTCCTGGTTGTCTACAAGCAGGGCTGTTTCCTGGTTGTCTATACAAGCAGGGCTGTTTCCTGGTTGTCTACAAGCAGGGCTGTTTCCTGGTTGTCTATAAGCAGGGCTGTTTCCTGGTTGTCTACAAGCAGGGCTGTTTCCTGGTTGTCTACAAGCAGGGCTGTTTCCTGGTTGTCTATAAGCAGTGCTGTTTCCTGGTTGTCTACAAGCAGGGCTGTTTCCTGGTTGTCTATAAGCAGTGCTGTTTCCTGGTTGTCTACAAGCAGTGCTGTTTCCTGGTTGTCTACAAGCAGTGCTGTTTCCTGGTTGTCTACAAGCAGGACTGTTGACAGGGAGTGGCAAGAAGTAGAACGATAGCACAATCAGACTGGTACCCAGGCTAGCGCTAGTGGTTGATGGGCTACAAAACTTTCAAAAAACAAAGACAGGATGCTTCACTTAGAGCAACTCTCGGACAACTCTAGAACAACTCTCGAACAACTCTCGAACAACTCTAGACCTACTGGAGTGTTTACTTCAGCACACAGTTTCTGTGTCCCAAATGGCACCCAATTCCCTATTTAGGGCAATACATTTGACCTGGGCCTATAGGTCTCTCGTCAAAAGTAGTGAACTATATAGAGAATAGGGTCCCATTGGGGACACAGGCAGTGAGATCAGTGACACTTGGCATTCACCCTGAAATTATCCCTTTTAAAATCCATTCAAAATCCCTTTAAAAACCCTTTCAAATGGGCTAACTAACTAACTAACTACAGATGATTTATTAAATGGGCTAACTAACTAACTAACTAACTAACTACAGAGGATTTATGTCTTGAGGCATCCTTTTTGTAAGCGTATTAATTTACTTGATGTCATTAGGAATCAAACAAAGCACTCCACAGGGGGATTTGGATGGTCATCAACCATCTTCCAGCTGCCAGTTATTTGGGGTGTTGGTTATTTGGGGTGATGGTTATTTGGGGTGATGGTTATTTGGGGTGATGGTTATTTGGGGTGTTGGTTATTTGGGGTGTTGGTTATTTGGGGTGATGGTTATTTGGGGTGATGGTTATTTGGGGTGTTGGTTATTTGGGGTGATGGTTATTTGGGGTGATGGTTATTTGGGGTGTTGGTTATTTGGGGTGATGGTTATTTGGGGTGATGGTTATTTGGGGTGTTGGTTATTTGGGGTGATGGTTATTTGGGGTGATGGTTATTTGGGGTGATGGTTCTTTGGGGTGATGGTTATTTGGTGTGTTGGTAGACCTATGGAGATATATTGGGGTGTTGGTAGATCTATGGAGATATATTGGGGTGTTAGTTATTTGGGGTGTTGGTCGGCCTATGGAGATATATTGGGGTGTTGGTAGATCTATGGAGATATATTGGGGTGTTAGTTATTTGGGGTGTTGGTAGGAGCTATGGAGATATATTGGTGTGTTGGTAGACCTATGGAGATATATTGGGGTGTTGGTAGACCTATGGAGATATATTGGGGTGTTGGTCGGCCTATGGAGATATATTGGGGTGTTGGTAGATCTATGGAGATATATTGGGGTGTTAGTTATTTGGGGGTGTTGGTAGGAGCTATGGAGATATATTGGTGTGTTGGTAGACCTATGGAGATATATTGGGGTGTTGGTCGGCCTATGGAGATATATTGGTGTGTTGGTAGACCTATGGAGATATATTGGGGTGTTGGTAGACCTATGGAGATATATTGGGGTGTTGGTAGACCTATGGAGATATATTGGGGTGTTGGTCGGCCTATGGAGATATATTGGTGTGTTGGTAGACCTATGGAGATATATTGGGGTGTTGGTAGACCTATGGAGATATATTGGGGTGTTGGTAGACCTATGGAGATATATTGGGGTGTTGGTAGACCTATGGAGATATATTGGGGTGTTGGTAGATCTATGGAGATATATTGGGGTGTTAGTTATTTGGGGGTGTTGGTAGGAGCTATGGAGATATATTGGTGTGTTGGTAGACCTATGGAGATATATTGGGGTGTTGGTCGGCCTATGGAGATATATTGGGGTGTTGGTCGGCCTATGGAGATATATTGGGGTGTTGGTAGACCTATGAAGATATATTGGGGTGTTGGTAGACCTATGGAGATATATTGGTGTGTTGGTAGACCTGTGGAGATATATTGGGGTGTTGGTAGACCTATGAAGATATATTGGGGTGTTGGTAGACCTATGGAGATATATTGGGGTGTTGGTAGACCTGTGGAGATATATTGGGGTGTTGGTAGACCTATGAAGATATATTGGGGTGTTGGTAGACCTGTGGAGATATATTGGGGTGTTGGTAGACCTATGAAGATATATTGGGGTGTTGGTAGACCTATGAAGATATATTGGGGTGTTGGTAGATCTATGGAGATATATTGGGGTGTTAGTTATTTGGGGGTGTTGGTAGGAGCTATGGAGATATATTGGTGTGTTGGTAGACCTATGGAGATATATTGGGGTGTTGGTCGGCCTATGGAGATATATTGGTGTGTTGGTAGACCTATGGAGATATATTGGGGTGTTGGTAGACCTATGGAGATATATTGGGGTGTTGGTCGGCCTATGGAGATATATTGGGGTGTTGGTAGACCTATGGAGATATATTGGTGTGTTGGTAGACCTATGGAGATATATTGGGGTGTTGGTAGATCTATGGAGATATATTGGGGTGTTGGTAGACCTATGGAAATATATTGGTGTGTTGGTAGACCTATGGAGATATATTGGGGTGTTGGTAGATCTATGGAGATATATTGGGGTGTTAGTTATTTGGGGGTGTTGGTAGGAGCTATGGAGATACAGTGCATTCGGAAAGTATTCAGACCCCTTGACTTTTTCCACATTTTGTTACATTACAGCCTTATTATAACATGGATGAAATCGTTTTTTCCCTCATTGTTCTACACACAGCACCCCATAATGACATCACAATACCCCATAATGACATCACAATACCCCATAATGACATCACAATACCCCATAATGACATCACAATACCCCTTAATGACATCACAATACCCCATAATGACAAAGCAAAAACAGGTTTTTAGAAAATGTTGCATATTTTAAAAAAAAATAAAAAAAAACTTTTTTTAAAGATATCACATTTACATAAGTATTCAGACCCTTTACTCAGTACTTTGTTGAAGCACCTTTGGCAGTGATTACAGCCTAGAGTCTTCTTGGGTATCACGCTACAAGCTTGGCACACCTGTATTTGAGGAGTTTCTCACTTCTCTGCAGATCCTCTCAAGCTCTGTCAGGTTGGATGGGGCACGTCACTGCACAGCTGTTTTCAGGTCTCTTCAGAGATGTTCAATCGGGTTCAAGTCCGGGCTCTGGCTGGGCCACTCAACGACATTCAAAGACTTGTCCCGAAGCCACTCCTGCGTTGTCTTGGCTGTGTCCTTAGGGTCGTTGTCCTGTTGAAAGGTGAACCATCACCCCAGTTTGAGGTCCTGAGCGCTCTGGAGCAGGTTTTCATCAAGGATCTCTCTTCACTTTACTCCACTGGTGCCAGGTTTCCTCCAAGCGTGACTCTTGGCATTCAGGCCAAAGAGTTCAATATTGGTTTCATCAGACCATCATGGTCTGAGAGTCTTTTAGGTGCCTTTTGGCAAACTCCAAGCAGGCTGTCATGTGCCTTTTACTGAGGAGTGGCTTCCGTCTGGCCCCTCTAAAGGCCTGATTGGTAGAGTGCTGCAGAGATGGTTGTCCTTCTGGAAGGTTCTCCCATCTCCACAGAGGAACTCTGGAGCTCTGTCAAAGTGACCATCGGGGTTCTTGGTCACCTCCCTGACCAAGGCCATTCTCCACCAATTGCTCAGTTTGGCCGGTCGGCAAGCTCTAGGAAGAGTCTTGGTGGTTCCAAACTTCTGCATTTAAGACTGATGGAGGCCCCTGTGTTCTTGGAGACCTTCAATGCTGCAGACATTTTTTTGGTACCCTTCCCCCAGATCTGTGCCTCGACACAATCCTGTCTCAGAGCTCTACGGACAATTAGAGTAGAGCTCTGAGACAGGATTGAAGTTTTCTCCTAGATACTGATCTTGGGCCAGTTTTGCATATTCCTCATGGTTGGTTAAGGTTTTGGATTGGAGAAGAGGTAGATGATCCTAGATCTGTATCTAGAGGACATTTCACCCTGGAACTCATTAATGCCATTGCCAACTCTCTAAACACGTAGTTGTTTTTTCTGTTTGCCTCTTTGTTGAGTCATTATGCAGACTACTAGACAGACTCTTTCCCACACTGCCCAAAAATACCTACACAGGCCCAGCACTGAGGTCGTCACTGGACACGTGTGTGTGTGTGTGTGTGTGTGTGTTTGTGAGAGATAGAGAGAGCGAGTAACAGGTAGACGGAGGGGGACTGAGACAGAGAGAGACGGGGGAGGGAGACAGAGAGAGGGGCGAGGGAGACAGAGAGAGGGGCGAGGGAGACAGAGAGAGGGGCGAGGGAGACAGAGAGAGGGGCGAGGGAGACAGAGAGAGGGGCGAGGGAGACAGAGAGAGGGGCGAGGGAGACAGAGAGACGGGGGAGGGAAATAGAGAGAGGGGTGAGGGAGACAGAGAGAGGGGCGAGGGAGACAGAGAGAGGGGCGAGGGAGACAGAGAGAGGGGGAGGGAGACAGAGAGAGGGTCGAGGGAGACAGATTAAGAGAGAGAGAGAGAGGGGGGGGCGAGGGAGACAGAACGAGGGGCAGGAAGACAGAGTGGGGGGGGGAGTGGGGGGGAGACAGAGAGAGTTAGGAAGACAGAGAGGGGTTGGGCACAGAGAGGGGGAGGGTCATCTCTGATCTAGGCCAAATTAAGACAAAGATGGTCATTATCCCAATGTTATATAACTATTCCAGGATACAAATTAAATTAGCATTCTTTTGTAAACTAGTTTTTAAAGCAATTTTGAGACTGAATTTATATTTGATTCAACCAAATACAAATGTGTAGATACTGTCGGTACTGGAAGGTTGATGTTGAACTATTGGTGTCATTTATCCATACTCAATTGTAGTTTCTCTAAACCTGCTGTATAGACCATGTTGTCTGATCATTTAAGTCATTTAAGGTGCCTATCCAAGAAGATGTGAGTTGAATGAAATACAAGTTTGAGCACAGGAAACCCACGTGGGTAGTGGTGGTATCAAAAACAAAATGCGTCCTGCAGTCCCTCAAGACAACCTTTCTTTACTCTCCTAATTTAGCATAATTTAGCATTCTAGAATTTACATACGGTCGCTGGGCGACATACTGTAGGCAGTTCTCTCAATGTATATAATGCGCGCTTAAGCAATGTGCGTCGGAAATATAAAGTAATAAAATCGAAGCTCTGCTTGGCCGGTTATACAAAAAGTCCAATGTCCTTAAACATTGGTTATACTTTACATATAGTCTGCTTACTTATATGTCAATAAAGACAACTGTTGCTATTGTTATGAGTATTGTTATTACTATATTTGGAAGTGTTGCACATATTACGGATCTCTCTTGGTGTTTTCTGTATCTGTGAATATTCAATAAAATGATAAAAAATGAGAAATATTTTTCCAATATTTTTTTCTGCGCTCCTCTGCCAGAGGTTGAGAGGTTGGGAGGTTGGGAACACGACACACCTCCTCCTCCATGCACCAATGGACATTAAAGAGGAGGAGACTGACGCTACAGAAAAGCAACTACCTAAACTTAATTTCTCCACTTTAAGAGTTGAAATTGAAAGACTGCCAGCAGCAGTTTTGTTCAGCAGCATGGCGGCTCCTCTCACTGACCAGGAGAAGCGTAAACAGATCAGTATCAGAGGAATTGTCGGGGTGGAGAACGTCGCCGAGTTGAAGAAAGGTTTTAACCGACACCTCCACTTCACTTTGGTCAAAGACCGGAATGTAGCGACGCCGCGGGATTATTACTTCGCCCTCGCGCACACGGTTCGAGATCACCTGGTGGGAAGATGGATCAGAACCCAGCAGTTCTACTACGAGACCGATCCCAAGGTAAAGTTGTTGGCTTTTCCAAATAACATGCTGTACTTTTGTTTGGAGAATTTATCCTGGCTTTACCTGTCTGTCTTGTGCTGTCCTTATTTGGTCCAGTATTAGCTAGTGATGGGTCGTTCCAATGGCTCTTTTTGGTGAACTTTGGGAACCGAATCGTGTTTGGTCCAGTATTAGCTAGTGATGGGTCGTTCCAATGGCTCTTTTTGGTGAACTTTGGGAACCGAATCGTATTTGATTCCCAGATTTGCATACTGCGTCTACTAACACCTTTTTTTTCCAGTTTCAAACAACGATTATCTGCTAATAAATTACAAAATAATTATCAGAAGATGGTGAATCCTCACTGCAAAAAAATAATACATAGTGGAGAGAGCATATCGATCCGGTCCACGCTCGTTTTTGCACTGCGCCCCCCCCCCCCCCAAAAAAAGAGGGGTTAGGTAAATATGTATCTGAACGTGCATATCACGATCTGACATGGTACCCTACTTTTTTTGGATTAGATTTGCAATTGAAAAAAAAATTCAAGGTCGATTTTCAAGAGTTTTGAGTAAAGAGCTGTTTGGGACCCAATTTACGCGTCTCTTATTATTTTTTTTTATGTCAACGCAGCTAAATAATGTGGCTCTCCGAAAAGACTCGGAATGACCATCACTAGTCACAGCCCCGCCTCCCTTTCTAATACATGTTTCCGTCTGCTGCTCCTCGTCATCATTATCATCAATAGGCACCCTCTGGATGCTTCCCGCTAATATCTCCTTCCTCCTGAAATGTAACCTAATTTCTACAAATCTAATAGCGTTGGATTGGTGGAGACCATAGGTTAGTGGGCGTTTCCACCATTTATTTCTAATAGCGTTGGATTGGTGGAGACCATAGGTTAGTGGGCGTTTCCACCATTTATTTCTAATAGCGTTGGATTGGTGGAGACCATAGGTTAGTGGGCGTTTCCACCATTTATTTCTAATAGCGTTGGATTGGTGGAGACCATAGGTTAGTGGGCGTTTCCACCATTTCTAATAGCGTTGGATTGGTGGAGACCATAGGTTAGTGGGCGTTTCCACCATATATTTCTAATAGCGTTGGATTGGTGGAGACCATAGGTTAGTGGGCGTTTCCACCATTTATTTCTAATAGCGTTGGATTGGTGGAGACCATAGGTTAGTGGGCATTTCCACCATTTCTAATAGCGTTGGATTGGTGGAGACCATAGGTTAGTGGGCGTTTCCACCATTTATTTCTAATAGCGTTGGATTGGTGGAGACCATAGGTTAGTGGGCGTTTCCACCATTTATTTCTAATAGCGTTGGATTGGTGGAGACCATAGGTTAGTGGGCGTTTCCACCATTTCTAATAGCGTTGGATTGGTGGAGACCATAGGTTAGTGGGCGTTTCCACCATATATTTCTAATAGCGTTGGATTGGTGGAGACCATAGGTTAGTGGGCGTTTCCACCATTTATTTCTAATAGCGTTGGATTGGTGGAGACCATAGGTTAGTGGGCGTTTCCACCATTTATTTCTAATAGCGTTGGATTGGTGGAGACCATAGGTTAGTGGGCGTTTCCACCATTTCTAATGGCGTTGGATTGGTGGAGACCATAGGTTAGTGGGCGTTTCCACCATATATTTCTAATAGCGTTGGATTGGTGGAGACCATAGGTTAGTGGGCGTTTCCACCATTTATTTCTTATTCCAGTCATTTTCCTTTTTTAATTTAGTGAAGGGAGTTAAACAACTGTACACTTTGGGAGGAAATTCTGAGGAAGACTATATTTAGCCTTACCATGAAGCTATAGGACTCTCATGAAATCATAGTTTCAATGGCCTGGTTGTATTCCGGAAGAATCTGAGAGTAGGAGAGCTGATCTCGGATCAGTTTCGACTTTCACATCATAATGAAAAGGATTACACTCCTACTCTGAGAACTTGTTTTATTTTTATTGATACGTGCCAGTGTTGTATTAGTACTGAATGTTGCATGTTCCTGGGATGTGTTCATCACTAGGAAGCACACAGAGAACGGAACTAAAGCTGGTTATTGACATACCTGACTTTGTTCAATACAAACTCTGTTCTTTTTTTTTATGCAAAACGTTTTCTAATTGGAATAAACGGGTTTGCATTGCAAAATGTATTATTTTTTGATTATGGTCTGGTATTATGGTATGGTCTAATGAATACACCCCTGTTCTCCTTGACCAGCGAGTGTACTACCTCTCCCTGGAGTTCTACATGGGCAGAACCCTCCAGAACACCATGATTAACCTGGGGCTGCAGAACGCCTGTGACGAGGCCATCTACCAGGTGAGACAGAACTGAGAGACGTCTGGAGCACACCAATGGCATGTCTACAGGCAGGAACCACTGGAGCCAGAGACTAAAACAGCTGTTACAAGAGACAGAATTTCTCAACAACTGTGAAAGCGTGATTGCCACACCTAAGTCGTGCAGGTTAAGCGTGATTGCCACACCTAAGTCGTGCAGGTTAAGCGTGATTGCCACACCTTAGTCGTGCAGGTTAAGCGTGATTGCCACACCTTAGTCGTGCAGGTTAAGCGTGATTGCCACACCTTAGTCGTGCAGGTTAAGCGTAATTAACACACCTTAGTCGAGCAGGTTAAGCGTAATTAACACACCTTAGTCGTGCAGGTTAAGCGTGATTGACACACCTTAGTCGTGCAGGTTAAGCGTGATTGACACACCTTAGTCGTGCAGGTTAAGCGTGATTGACACACCTTAGTCGAGCAGGTTAAGCGTGATTGACACACCTTAGTCGAGCAGGTTAAGCGTGATTGACACACCCTAGTCGAGCAGGTTAAGCGTGATGATGTGATGCATCAGCTCGTACATTATTAAACACTAATATGTGGCTTGTTGTATTGCCTGAACAAGTTGAATTTAGTTATTTTTTTGAAGTCTCTGTTTGTTGTGTAGTTGGGTTTGGACATGGAGGATCTGGAAGAGATGGAGGAAGATGCAGGGCTGGGGAACGGAGGCCTGGGCAGACTGGCAGGTACAGTATGGACCAAGTGTTAGGTGTGTGTGTGTGTGTCCTTGCTAACTTCTATGGTGGTTCATGACCAAAGAAGTTGGCTACACGGAACCAATGGAACTGGGGACCGGGCTACAGGGTTCTATTTAATGTAGTACAGAATACAGTGGGTCGTCATCGGGTGGAAAACTACAGCAAACCTCTCCTGTCTGCAAGCCAGAACAGGAAGTTTACCTAACACTATGAGGCTGTTGTTGGCTGGCCAAAACAGGAAGTTTAACCAACCGTAGGAGGCTGTTTGGATGGCTGCATGTCCCTTCTATAGTTTGGCTGTGTTTACACAGGCAGCTCAATTCTCTAAAAAAACAGCTGGTCTGATTTGGTCAGAAGACCAATTAGTGGGAAAAGATCAGAATTGGGCTCCCTGTGTAAACGCAGACATGAGAGCAGATCTTCATTCCACAAAGGAAATTATCAACCTCTCTGTAGCCTGGTCCCAGTTTGTTCTAATAAGCCGACTCCTATAGTCGCTATAACTAACCTCCATAGGAATATTCCAGAGCAGATACTAAGAAATACTACGCCATACTTTACCCCCTACACCATACTTTACCCCCTACGCCATACTTTAAGCTATACTTTACCCCTTATACCATACTTTACGCCATAATTTATACCTTACACTATACTTTAAGCTATACTTTACCCCCCTACACCATACTTTACCCCTTATACCATACGTTAAGCCATACTTTATGCCTTACACCATACTTTATGCCTTACACCATACTTTATGCCTTACACCATACTTTATGCTATACTCAACCTGTACGGAGTAGGGGGGTATTCTTTGCTTCCACTGTGTCTTTAAACTTCATCAGTCTAGTATTTTTGAGACATTGACTAGTAATTAATTTAAATTCCCTGACCAGCATGTTTCCTGGACTCAATGGCCACCCTGGGTCTGGCAGCGTACGGTTATGGCATCCGTTATGAGTATGGGATCTTCAATCAGAAGATCAAGAACGGCTGGCAGGTAACAACCCTTCTCTGCTTTATTCCACTGCATTTTAAAGGGGCAATCTGGGATTGGATACATCCAGGTTTTTGACTAAATTTATTGAGATGTATCATTTTGATTCTTGGAGAATATAATTAATAAATGCCTCCATGAGCTTATTTAAACTGTCTTACCCTATTAGATGTATAGAGATACACTTATTTTTAACAATGACAAACCACAAGGATTTCATTCTTTGCAGTAGAGTGTAACTTCTACAACACTATTTGTTATGTAGAGGACAGGTTTCATGCATGGCCTCTCCACTTCAGTCAATGAATAATCAATACAGTCTAGTTCAGCGGTCAAAAGTGCATTGCACTGCAAACACACAGCCCAAATTCAAAAGGGCAAAAAAACCACTCCGGTGTGTGTGTGTTGTACTGTAGGTTGTTATCAGAATCCAAACAAGGGCAACAACACGTCGATTGGTTGGCTTCAGAGGTTGAGAAGGCTATCGCAACAGGCACTGGTCCCAAATGGCACCCTATTCCCTATGTAGTGTACTATTTTGGACCAGGGGCCGTAGGGCTCTGTTCATAAGATGTGCACTATATAGGGAATAGGGTGCTATTTGGGATAAAAGCCAGTGTTTCACCACTTCAAAAGAGAGTGGAGACAGGGAGCAGCAACCTCTTTCTGTTAAATGATTGACCGACACCGCAGACCTGGGTTCAGATACTATTCAAAATCATTTCTAATACTTTATCTGGGCTTTGTTTGATGCAGTGGAACCAATCGAATTATCCTGCCCATCTGACACCTAAGAGTCCAATCAGATTCGAGCAAACGCTAAAATGTATTCGAAAGGTTCCAGGTCTGCAACACTGTGGCGACCCACGTCCTTCCTCTCTATGGCTCCAGCCTGGATTGCAACAGTGTGACAGGGGTGGATTTCAATTGAAATTAACCCCGGCTGCCCAGGGGGCCCCACTGATAAAAAAAAATATATATATATATATATAAAATATTATGACAAAAATGTGTTCAAAACAATTATGTATGGCCTAATGTGTTTATTTTTATTCTGAAATTAAAAGTGTACATGAAAGTTATTTTAAGATGTTTTTTTTGTTTAATAATAGCAGCAGGTCATGTCTGTGGGGAAATGTCAACAGTATTTTGAAACGGGGCCCCCTGGCTAGTGAGGACGTCTTTAGACCATTGTTCAGTCAGATCACACTGAATGAAGAAACGTTTTAGAATGAGAAGCTCAGCTGTTGTATTTGTACAGTCATCTTTGGGGCGGCAGGGTAGCCTAGTGGTTAGAGTGTAGAGGCGGCAGGGTAGCCTAGTGGTTAGAGTGTGGGGGCGGCAGGGTAGCCTAGTGGTTAGAGTGGAGGGGCGGCAGGGTAGCCTAGTGGTTAGAGTGGAAGGGCGGCAGGGTAGCCTAGTGGTTAGAGTGTAGAGGCGGCAGGGTAGCCTAGTGGTTAGAGTGGGGGGGCGGCAGGGTAGCCTAGTGGTTAGAGTGGAGGGGCGGCAGGGTAGCCTAGTGGTTAGAGTGGAGGGGCGGCAGGGTAGCCTAGTGGTTAGAGTGGAGGGGCGGCAGGTTAGCCTAGTGGTTAGAGTGGAGGGGCGGCAGGTTAGCCTAGTGGTTAGAGTGGAGGGGCGGCAGGGTAGCCTAGTGGTTAGAGTGGAGGGGCGGCAGGGTAGCCTAGTGGTTAGAGTGGAGGGGCGGCAGGGTAGCCTAGTGGTTAGAGTGGAGGGGCGGCAGGGTAGCCTAGTGGTTAGAGTGGAGGGGCGGCAGGGTAGCCTAGTGGTTAGAGTGGAGGGGCGGCAGGGTAGCCTAGTGGTTAGAGTGGAGGGGCGGCAGGGTAGCCTAGTGGTTAGAGCGTTGGACTAGTAACCGGAAGGTTGCAAGTTCAAACCCCCGAGGTACAAATCTGTCATTCTGCCCCCTGAACAGGCAGTTAACCCCACTGTTCCTAGGCCGTCATTGAAAATAAGAATTTGTTCTTAACTGACTTGCCTAGTTAAATAAAGGTAAAATAAATTAATACAAATCTAGAGCAGGGGTGCAAACTGCCCCCGCCCCAGGGGTGAACAAATATCTCATGTAAAGTGTTGGTCCCTGAGCTGAAATAAAATATCCCATAAATGTTCCATAAAAGCTTATTTCTTCTAAATGTTGTACGTGTGTTTACATCCCTGTTAGTGAGCATTTCTCCTTTTGCCAAGATTGTCCAGCCAGGTGTGGCATAATCAAGAAGCTGATTAAACAGCATGATTACACACCTTGTGCTGGGGGGACAATAAAAGGCCACTTTAAAATGTGCAACACAATGCCGCAGATGTCTCAAGTTTTGAGGGAGCGTGCAATTGGCATGCTGATTGCAGGAATGTCCACAAGTTGTTGCCAGATAATTGAATGTTCATTTATCTATCATAAGCCACCTCCAACATCGTTTTAGAGAAGCCTCCCAACCGCAGGCCACATGTAACCACGCCAGCCCAGGACCTCCACATCCGGCTTCTTCATCTGAGACAGCTGATGAAATTCATAGATTAGGGCCTAATGAATTTATTTCAATTGACAGATTTCCTTTCGACAAACTAAACTCTGTAAAATGTGTTCATTTTATATTTTTTGTTCAGTATAGTTATATATTTATTTAGTGTGGAAAAATATATTTGATATTGCTAGCTGCAACATAATACCATTTTAGTATGAATGAAGTTGGAAGTACATAAGTTTCACTAGACAAGGCTAATTAGCGTTAGCACAAAGACTAGCGTTAGCACAAAGACTAGCGTTAGCACAAAGTCTACAGGAACAGTTAGCATGCCAACTCTGGGGAAGTAGAAAAATGGCTTTATTGCCATAGTTTGAGATTCTCTTAAAATGGATGAAATTACATTCAGCTGCACTAATTAGTTTTTTTTCTGTATAGAAAATTTGTACGCGGGTCATCTAAGTGGTCAGTTTTGGGATGGGAAACTTTGTCAAATTAATCTACTAAAACCTGATGTTGAACTACACTGAGCAAAAATATACATGAAACAGTTTCAAAGATTTTACTGAGTAACTGTTCATATAAGGAAATCAGTCAATTGAAATATATTCATTTGGTCCTAAGCTATGGATTTCACATGACTGGGAATACAGAATTGCATCTTGTTGGTCACAGATACCTTTTTTAAACAATTTTTTTTTTAAGGTAGAGGTGTGGATCAGAAAACCAGTCAGTATCTGGTGTGACCACCATTTGCCTCATGCAGCGCGACACATCTCCTTCGCATAGAGTTGACCAGGCTGTTGATTGTGACCTGTGGAATGTTGTCCCACTCCTCTTCAACGGCTGTGTGAAGTTGCTGGATATTGGTGGGAACTGGAACACGCTGTTGTACACGTAGATCCAGAGCATCCCAAACATGCTCAGTGGGTGACGTGCCTGGTGTGTTTGTAGGCCATGGAAGAACTGGGACATTTTCAGCTTCCAGGAATTGTGTACAGATCTTTGCGACATGGGGCCGTGCATTATCATGCTGAAACATTAAGTGATGGTGGTGGATGAATGGCACGACAATGGGCCTCAGGATCTCGTCACGGTATCTCTGTGCATTTAAATTTCCATCGATAAAATGCAATTGTGTTCAATTGTCCGTAGCTTATGCCTCCCCGTACCGTAACCCCACCGTCACCATGGAGGACTTCACGACACCATACATGCCATCTGCCCGGTACAGTTGAAACCAAGATTCGTCCGTGAGGACCACACTTCTCCAACGTGCCAGTGGCCATCGAAGGTGTGCATTTACCCACTGAAGTCGGTTACAACGCTGAACTACAGTCGGGTCGAGACCCTGGTGAGGACAACGAGCACACAGATGAGCTTCCCTGAGACTGTTTCTGACAGTTTATGCAGAAATTCTTTGGTTGTGCAAACACAGTTTCATCAGCTGTCCAGGTGGCTGGTCTCAGACCATCCCACAGTTTGATCTGCTGTCCGGGTGGCTGGTCTCAGACGATCCCACAGTTTCATCAGCTGTCTGGGTGGCTGGTCTCAGACGATCCCGCAGGTGGAGAAGCAGGATGTGGAGGTCCTGGACTGGCGTGGTTACACATGGACTGCGGTTGTGAGGCCGTTTAGACCTACTGCCAAATTCTCTAAAATGACGGAGGCGGCTTATATCCTGTAATGTCTATCTATGTGTACTGTAACTATACTGTACTGTACCTATAATGTATTGTACCTGTAATGTACCCATGCTGTACTGTCTATCTGTATGTGTACTGTAACTATACTACACTGTACTGTACTTCTACTACTGCTGTACATGGACCATCTACGGCTTTATTAGCCTGACTACCACTCTGTTTGCGTTATCATGCCATTGGCTTGACAATGAGCGCTGGAGTTGGCAAGAACACAAACTGATCTGAGACCAGGCTATGGTTCTATTAAACATATTGACCCATTTCAAGTTTTGCTTAGTCACCCTTCGATTTAGTATGTTGTCTTGTGATTGGCTTGCTCCTAGGTGGAAGAAGCAGACGATTGGCTGCGTCATGGTAACCCTTGGGAGAAGGCCCGCCCTGAGTACATGCTACCAGTGCACTTCTACGGCAGAGTGGAGGAGTCTAAGGAAGGGGCCAAATGGGTGGACACACAGGTACTTAAAGTCATGATAATGGATACTACCTTTTTTTTAAAATGTGTAACATGCTGATAATAGTGCTAAGTTGTACCACTTAGTACCTGCATATCTATGGGGATTTGAGATGTACTTTGTCACTTGTGTTATTACACAGGTAACAGCAACTTAGGGCCATTGTGGTGTTAAAAAGATTGTTTTGGTCATTATTCAACTCTGCTAAAAGTGTTAGTACCTGCATTTCTATGATTTTTATATCATTTGGTATTTTTTTATTTATCATCTTGAATCGACCCTTAATCTTATTTGGAAGGAAGTTTTAAGATGATGAATAAGTCTTCCATTTTGATCTTCAACCTAATCTTAATCCCCCCCCCCCACCCCCCCATGCCTTGCCTCTATAGGTGGTCCTTGCTATGCCCTATGACACGCCCATCCCTGGATATATGAACAACACAGTCAACACCATGAGGCTGTGGTCTGCCAGAGCTCCCAACGACTTCAACCTGATGGACTGTAAGTGGTGTCGTGTCTTTGGCATCATGAAAATTGAAGACTGTTAATTTATCAAATCTCTGTAATTATCATTATTAAACAAATTATGTAAATGTAATTACCTAGGAAGTCGGGGCACCAAGAAAAATCTTCAGATTATAAAGTTATAATTTTCCGTATATAACTCTTCAGATATTTTAACATCTGATCAATTAGTCTTCTATTAATGAATGATTCTTTACCTCACGTTAGTCTCATTCCAAACGTTGTAAATTGTTGGTTATCTGCATGAACCCAGTCTTCACTATGAGTCATCATACATCAATTGTCTGAATCATTTATTTACTAACTAACTAAACAATCACATAAATGCATAAACAAACAAACAGTAGATATGGTTACAAGGAAATGATAGGGGTGGTTCCCTAGTGGTCTAAGCTGATATGACAGCTTGGTGGACAAAGCAAAGTGGGTGTGGACTGAGAAGGGCAGGAATTACAAGAATCACTGCACAGTTGATAATTATAATAATTGAAATGCTAATCCTTTGCACATGAACGCTCACTCATTCGGAAATAATTGCAGTCAATATATATTTTATTTTATTTATTTACGCTCAGTGTCGTCGTGATCTCTGTTGGAATCGTCTGTCTTTCTGTTGGAAAGTTAATCTGATCTTCTCTCGTGGTTAGAATGGATACTTCAGAGTACCATTCAGAAATGTTCTTATAGATGGATGTTTCGGCGGTTGTCGTTCCTCGCATCTCAGGTTGACAATTTCTAGCTGCAGACTAGTAAGTAGTATCTAAGATTTGCTCTTATTCTGTCGTGATCGATAGTCTCAGAGTTGAACCATTTCCACCCGTGTAGCCAATGCTCCACGTGATTTGGTTAGGAATTCGACAACCATTACAACCTTAGCTTATACTGAGGTTTTTGTGGTCTCTACTCAAACCTTCGCCCCCTCGGTGATCGAGGTACTCATGGTCTCGAGGATTTCCTCAGGTGGGGTTTTTATTCGGAACAGTAGAAAAAGGCGGTCCAAGGATGTCAGATCATGTTTATGGGGGCGTTAACGGTTTAAAATCACATTATATAATTTCACAGTTTCATCTTTACTCATTCGTTTTATGCAATAATTAGACGCATACCTCATAATCGAGGCTCCTGTATAAACAGAGATATGGTAATGTGGCTGTATTGTCTTTCGCAAACAAACTAAACGGACCGGGTCGTAGCTAGCTTCTCCACCGACCGTTTACACATTCTCCAAAACATGGACATTGTTCAGTTCTCAAGTTCTGTGACGTAGAAGTTCTACTGTGAAACGCTCTCTCTCTCTATACTGCATGGCCCTGAGGAGAGTCTCCTCCAGGAATTTACGACCTGAGATAACAGAACCTGGGTGTAGGAGGGAGGGGGAGAGAGAGAAGGGGATGCCACACTATATACGCAGAAAGGGCCACGTCATGACAGTGGCCAGGAGGATGACATTACTTTTTTGTAACCCTGCCTACTCAGAGCTAGCTCTGGTCCATGGTGTTAGTGTGGCTTGCTTGAAGAAGGCTGTGTTAGCGAGCTGTAATAACGCCCTGGACCAGAGCTAACTTTGACTCTAACTTGAGATGCAAGCAGTTTAGTCACCCCTGTCAACTAAATTACGTGTTTTTGCCAATGTACGCTTTGCGGAGGAAACAAAGTCGCACACATCTCAAGTTAGAATCCAGGCCTAAATGATGACAGCATTGAACCGGTGAGTCTAGTGAATAATATGAAGCCGTTTCTTCTCCTGAGAAACAGAAATCTACTAGTCTTCTCCCATTTAAGGTCCCTGTTAAATCACTTCTATGTCTTCTCCCATTAAGGTCCCTGTTAAATCACTTATATGTCCGCTCCCATTTAAGGTAGGGTAGCCTAGGGGTTAGAGCGTTGGACTAGTAACCGAAAGGTTGCAAATTCATATCCCTGAGCTGACAAGGTACAAATCTGTCGTTCTGCCCCTGAACAGGCAGTTAACCCACTGTTCCTAGGCCGTCATTGAAGATAAGAATTTGTCATTAACTGACTTGCCTAGTTAAATAAAGGTAAAATAAATAAAAATCACTTCTATGTCCTCTCCCATTAAAGTCCCTGTTAAATCACTTCTATGTGTCATTCTATGTCTCCTCAGTCAATGTTGGAGATTACATCCAAGCTGTTCTGGACAGGAATCTGGCGGAGAATATTTCTCGTGTCCTCTACCCCAACGATAACGTAAGTTCTAGATTGGTACATTGACCACGTAGGTGTTAGTCCATTTTGTCTCCCTCCTGCTCTCTTTCGCGTCGTTTAGCAGACGCTCTTACCCAGAGCGACTTACAATACTGAGTGCATACATATTCAATGATTTTTCACACACTGGTCCCCTCCTGAGAATTGAACCCACAACCCTGGTGTTGCAACCACCATGCTCTACCAACTGTGTGTGTTAAATTCTCACTTGGCACCTCTTGTTTTCTCCCCCTCCTATTTGTGGATGTTTCCTGATAGGCCCTGGTCTAAAGTAGTGCACTACCCTATGGGCCCTGGTCTAAAATAGTGCACTAACGTATAGGGTGCCATTTCGGCACGCACACCTTGATTCCTCCACTGTTGTAGTTCTTTGAAGGGAAGGAGCTGCGGCTGAAGCAGGAGTACTTTGTGGTGGCTGCTACCCTCCAGGACATCATCAGACGCTTCAAGAACTCCAAGAAGGGCTTCTCCGGCCCGGTCTCCTTCGACAGCTTCCCAGAGAAAGTAGGTTACTTATTGATTTATCACGACTCCACTGAATCCTAACAACAACAACAACAAATACAGTTGGTTGTTCTTTTTTTTGTGTTGACAGGTGGCCATCCAGCTGAATGACACTCATCCTGCCATGGCCATCCCAGAGCTCATGAGGGTCTTTGTGGACATTGAGAAACTCGACTGGGACACGGTGCGTTTTAAGAGAGGGAGTGGATGAAACTGATTATTTATTGTATGAAAATAAAACCACTAACTTTATCTAACTTGCATAATAAGTCTTTGTGTGTGTGGTATGTTGGGTAGATGAATGAAAAGCCATGCAGCACCTTGAACCCTAAAGCCATACAGCACCTTGAACCCTAAAGCCATACAGCACCTTGAACCCTAAAGCCATACAGCACCTTGAACCCTAAAGCCATACAGCACCTTGAACCCTAAAGCCATACAGCACCTTGAACCCTAAAGCCATACAGCACCCTGAACCCTAAAGCCATACAGCACCTTGAACCCTAAAGCCATGCAGCACCTTGAACCCTAAAGCCATACAGCACCCTGAACCCTAAAGCCATGCAGCACCTTGAACCCTAAAGCCATACAGCACCTTGAACCCTAAAGCCATGCAGCACCTTGAACCCTAAAGCTATGCAGCACCTTGAACCCTAAAGCCATGCAGCACCTTGAACCCTAAAGCCATGCAGCACCTTGAAGCACCTTTATGTCATAGAACAAGTGCCTCGTCTGTCGTAGCCTGGTATATCCACAGAAGTTGGCTATAGAGCACAAAACAGATCTGGGGCCATCAAATCAAATGTTATTGGTCACATACACATATTTAGCAGATGTTATTGCGGGTGTAGAGAAATGCTTGTGTTTCTAGCTCCAACAGTAGTATCTAACTAAATGCTTGTGTTCCCAGCTCCAACAGTGCAGTAAATCTAACTAAATGCTTGTGTTCCTAGCTCCAACAGTGCAGTAATATCTAACTAAATGCTTGTGTTCCTAGCTCCAACAGTGCAGTAGTATCTAACTAAATGCTTGTGTTCCTAGCTCCAACAGTGCAGTAATATCTAACTAAATGCTTGTGTTCCCAGCTCCAACAGTGCAGTAATATCTAACTAAATGCTTGTGTTCCCAGCTCCAACAGTGCAGTAAATCTAACTAAATGCTTGTGTTCCTAGCTCCAACAGTGCAGTAATATCTAACTAAATGCTTGTGTTCCTAGCTCCAACAGTAATATCTAACTAAATGCTTGTGTTCCTGGCTCCAACAGTGCAGTAGTATCTAACTAAATGCTTGTGTTCCCAGCTCCAACAGTGCAGTAATATCTAACTAAATGCTTGTGTTCCTAGCTCCAACAGTGCAGTAGTATCTAACTAAATGCTTGTGTTCCCGGCTCCAACAGTGCAGTAGTATCTAACTAAATGCTTGTGTTCCTAGCTCCAACAGTGTAGTAGTATCTAACTAAATGCTGGTGTTCCTAGCTCCAACAGTGCAGTAGTATCTAACTAAATGCTTGTGTTCCTAGCTCCAACAGTGCAGTAATATCTAACTAAATGCTTGTGTTTCTAGCTCCAACAGTGCAGTAGTATCTAACTAAATGCTTGTGTTTCTAGCTCCAACAGTGCAGTAGTATCTAACTAAATGCTTGTGTTCCCAGCTCCAACAGTGCAGTAGTATCTAACTAAATGCTTGTGTTTCTAGCTCCAACAGTGCAGTAGTATTTAACTAAATGCTTGTGTTTCTAGCTCCAACAGTGCAGTAGTATCTAACTAAATGCTTGTGTTCCTGGCTCCAACAGTGCAGTAGTATCTAACTAAATGCTTGTGTTCCTAGCTCCAACAGTGCAGTAGTATCTAACTAAATGCTTGTGTTCCTGGCTCCAACAGTGCAGTAGTATCTAACTAAATGCTTGTGTTCCTAGCTCCAACAGTGCAGTAGTATCTAACTAAATGCTTGTGTTCCCAGCTCCAACAGTGCAGTAGTATCTAACTAAATGCTTGTGTTCCCAGCTCCAACAGTGCAGCAGTATCTAACAATACGCACATCTAAAAGTAATGGAATTAAGAAATGTATAAATATTTGGATGAGCAATGTTGTAGTGGCGTTGACTAGAATATATCAGAATAGACCTATGAGATGAGTAAAGCAGTATGTAATCGTGATTTAAAGTGACCAGGCTATTCGGTGTGTACTGCGCTATTAGAACCATTGCTCTGTCCTATCAGGCGTGGGCCATCACCAAGCGGACCTTTGCGTACACCAATCACACGGTGCTTCCCGAGGCTCTGGAGCGCTGGCCCATTGGCCTGCTGGAGACCCTGCTGCCCAGACACCTCCAGATCATCTACAGGATCAACCAGGGCCACCTGGACGTACGTACTGTATAGACTGGGTTCAGTGGGTCGTATTCTGATGTACCACTATAGACTGGGTTCAGTGGGTGGTATTCTGATGTACCACTATAGACTGGGTTCAGTGGGTGGTATTCTGATGTACCACTATAGACTGGGTTCAGTGGGTCGTATTCTGTTGTACCACTATAGACTGGGTTCAGTGGGTGGTATTCTGATGTACCACTATAGACTGGGTTCAGTGGGTCGTATTCTGATGTACCACTATAGACTGGGTTCAGTGGGTGGTATTCTGATGTACCACTATAGACTGGGTTCAGTGGGTCGTATTCTGATGTACCACTATAGACTGGGTTCAGTGGGTCGTATTCTGATGTACCACTATAGACTGGGTTCAGTGGGTCGTATTCTGATGTACCACTATAGACTGGGTTCAGTGGGTCGTATTCTGATGTACCACTATAGACTGGGTTCAGTGGGTCGTATTCTGATGTACCACTATAGACTGGGTTCAGTGGGTCATATTCTGATGTACCACTATAGACTGGGTTCAGTGGGTCGTATTCTGATGTACCACTATAGACTGGGTTCAGTGGGTCGTATTCTGATGTACCACTATAGACTGGGTTCAGTGGGTCGTATTCTGATGTACCACTATAGACTGGGTTCAGTGGGTCGTATTCTGATGTACGTACTGTATAGACTGGGTTCAGTGGGTCGTATTCTGATGTACCACTATAGACTGGGTTCAGTGGGTGGTATTCTGATGTACGTACTGTATAGACTGGGTTCAGTGGGTCGTATTCTGATGTACGTACTGTATAGACTGGGTTCAGTGGGTCGTATTCTGATGTACCACTATAGACTGGGTTCAGTGGGTGGTATTCTGTTGTACCACTATGGACTGGGTTCAGTGGGTCGTATTCTGATGTACGTACTGTATAGACTGGGTTCAGTGGGTCGTATTCTGATGTACCACTATAGACTGGGTTCAGTGGGTCGTATTCTGTTGTACCACTATAGACTGGGTTCAGTGGGTCGTATTCTGATGTACCACTATAGACTGGGTTCAGTGGGTCGTATTCTGATGTACCACTATAGACTGGGTTCAGTGGGTCGTATTCTGATGTACATACTGTATAGACTGGGTTCAGTGGGTCGTATTCTGATGTACCACTATAGACTGGGTTCAGTGGGTGGTATTCTGTTGTACCACTATAGACTGGGTTCAGTGGGTCGTATTCTGATGTACCCCTATAGACTGGGTTCAGTGGGTCGTATTCTGATGTACCACTATAGACTGGGTTCAGTGGGTGGTATTCTGTTGTACCACTATGGACTGGGTTCAGTGGGTCGTATTCTGATGTACGTACTGTATAGACTGGGTTCAGTGGGTCGTATTCTGATGTACCACTATAGACTGGGTTCAGTGGGTCGTATTCTGTTGTACCACTATAGACTGGGTTCAGTGGGTCGTATTCTGATGTACCACTATAGACTGGGTTCAGTGGGTCGTATTCTGATGTACCACTATAGACTGGGTTCAGTGGGTCGTATTCTGATGTACCACTATAGACTGGGTTCAGTGGGTGGTATTCTGATGTACGTACTGTATAGACTGGGTTCAGTGGGTCGTATTCTGATGTACGTACTGTATAGACTGGGTTCAGTGGGTCGTATTCTGATGTACCACTATAGACTGGGTTCAGTGGGTCGTATTCTGATGTACCACTATAGACTGGGTTCAGTGGGTCGTATTCTGATGTACCACTATAGACTGGGTTCAGTGGGTCGTATTCTGATGTACCACTATAGACTGGGTTCAGTGGGTCGTATTCTGATGTACCACTATAGACTGGGTTCAGTGGGTCGTATTCTGATGTACATACTGTATAGACTGGGTTCAGTGGGTCGTATTCTGATGTACCACTATAGACTGGGTTCAGTGGGTGGTATTCTGTTGTACCACTATAGACTGGGCTGTGCTCCCTGCTAAGAGTATGAATACATTGATACTGAATGACTTGAAATGTATCCCCCTGACAAGACTCATGGACACTCATCCGGTCCCCATCAGCTCCCTACTCCTCCTCTTGGCCCTAATTCATCCATAGACATGCTGCTTGTACTGTGTCAATAACTGTTCAGATTGGCAGAATCATGTGGTTTTTAGGAGGGATATGGAGCGGATTGGGACCAGCTGACACTGTGTGTTTCTGGTGTCGCTCCAGGAGATTTCGGCTCTCTTCCCAGAGGACATGGATCGGATGCGCAGGATGTCTCTGATCGAGGAGGACGGGGGAAAGAGGGTCAACATGGCTCACCTGTGCATCGTGGGATCTCACGCCGTCAACGGAGTCGCTGAGATACACTCCAACATCATCAAGACTGACGTGTAAGATGGTTCATCTCTACTGTATTCTCCCTGATTAGTAACAGCTTTCTCTCAGATGTGTAAGATGGTTCATCTCTACTGTATTCTCCCTGATAGTAACAGCTTTCTCTCAGATGTGTAAGATGGGGCTTCTCTACTGTATTCTCCCTGATAGTAACAGCTTTCTCTCAGATGTAAGATGGGTCATCTCTACTGTATTCTCCCTGATAGTAACAGCTTTCTCTCAGATGTGTAAGATGGTTCATCTCTACTGTATTCTCCCTGATAGTAACAGCTTTCTCTCAGATGTGTAAGATGGGGCTTCTCTACTGTATTCTCCCTGATAGTAACAGCTTTCTCTCAGATGTGTACGATGGGGCTTCTCTACTGTATTCTCCCTGATAGTAACAGCTTTCTCTCAGATGTGTAAGATGGTTCATCTCTACTGTATTCTCCCTGATAGTAACAGCTTTCTCTCAGATGTGTAAGATGGTTCATCTCTACTGTATTCTCCCTGATAGTAACAGCTTTCTCTCAGATGTGTAAGATGGTTAATCTCTACTGTATTCTCCCTGATAGTAACAGCTTTCTCTCAGATGTGTACGATGGGGCTTCTCTACTGTATTCTCCCTGATAGTAACAGCTTTCTCTCAGATGTGTAAGATGGTTCATCTCTACTGTATTCTCCCTGATAGTAACAGCTTTCTCTCAGATGTGTAAGATGGTTCATCTCTACTGTATTCTCCCTGATAGTAACAGCTTTCTCTCAGATGTGTACGATGGTTCATCTCTACTGTATTCTCCCTGATAGTAACAGCTTTCTCTCAGATGTGTAAGATGGTTCATCTCTACTGTATTCTCCCTGATAGTAACAGCTTTCTCTCAGATGTGTAAGATGGTTCATCTCTACTGTATTCTCCCTGATAGTAACAGCTTTCTCTCAGATGTGTAAGATGGTTCATCTCTACTGTATTCTCCCTGATAGTAACAGCTTTCTCTCAGATGTGTAAGATGGTTCATCTCTACTGTATTCTCCCTGATAGTAACAGCTTTCTCTCAGATGTGTAAGATGGTTCATCTCTACTGTATTCTCCCTGATAGTAACAGCTTTCTCTCAGACGTGTAAGATGGTTCATCTCTACTGTATTCTCCCTGATAGTAACAGCTTTCTCTCAGATGTGTAAGATGGTTCATCTCTACTGTATTCTCCCTGATAGTAACAGCTTTCTCTCAGATGTGTACGATGGTTCATCTCTACTGTATTCTCCCTGATTAGTAACAGCTTTCTCTCAGATGTGTACGATGGTTCATCTCTACTGTATTCTCCCTGATAGTAACAGCTTTCTCTCAGATGTGTAAAATGGTTAATCTCTACTGTATTCTCCCTGATAGTAACAGCTTTCTCTCAGATGTGTAAGATGGTTCATCTCTACTGTATTCTCCCTGATTAGTAACAGCTTTCTCTCAGATGTGTACGATGGTTCATCTCTACTGTATTCTCCCTGATAGTAACAGCTTTCTCTCAGATGTAAGATGGTTAATCTCTACTGTATTCTCCCTGATAGTAACAGCTTTCTCTCAGATGTGTAAGATGGTTCATCTCTACTGTATTCTCCCTGATAGTAACAGCTTTCTCTCAGATGTGTAAGATGGTTAATCTCTACTGTATTCTCCCTGATAGTAACAGCTTTCTCTCAGATGTGTACGATGGGGCTTCTCTACTGTATTCTCCCTGATAGTAACAGCTTTCTCTCAGATGTGTAAGATGGTTCATCTCTACTGTATTCTCCCTGATAGTAACAGCTTTCTCTCAGATGTGTACGATGGTTCATCTCTACTGTATTCTCCCTGATAGTAACAGCTTTCTCTCAGATGTGTAAAATGGTTAATCTCTACTGTATTCTCCCTGATAGTAACAGCTTTCTCTCAGATGTGTAAGATGGTTCATCTCTACTGTATTCTCCCTGATAGTAACAGCTTTCTCTCAGATGTGTAAGATGGTTCATCTCTACTGTATTCTCCCTGATAGTAACAGCTTTCTCTCAGATGTAAGATGGTTCATCTCTACTGTATTCTCCCTGATAGTAACAGCTTTCTCTCAGATGTGTAAGATGGTTCATCTCTACTGTATTCTCCCTGATAGTAACAGCTTTCTCTCAGATGTGTACGATGGGGCTTCTCTAGGTTGTGTAAGAGAAACTCCCAACTGTCTGAAACCAGGGGCGGCGGGTAGCCTAGTGGTTAGAGTGTAGGGGAGGCGGGTAGCCTAGTGGTTAGTGTAGGGGAGGCGGGTAGCCTAGTGGTTAGTGTAGGGGAGGCGGGTAGCCTAGTGGTTAGTGTAGGGGAGGCGGGTAGCCTAGTGGTTAGTGTAGAGGCGGCGGGTAGCCTGGCGGTTAGTGTAGGGGAGGCGGCGGGTAGCCTGGCGGTTAGTGTAGGGGAGGCGGCGGGTAGCCTGGCGGTTAGTGTAGGGGAGGCGGCGGGTAGCCTGGCGGTTAGTGTAGGGGAGGCGGCGGGTAGCCTGGCGGTTAGTGTAGGGGAGGCGGCGGGTAGCCTGGCGGTTAGTGTAGGGGAGGCGGCGGGTAGCCTGGCGGTTAGTGTAGGGGAGGCGGCGGGTAGCCTGGCGGTTAGTGTAGGGGAGGCGGCGGGTAGCCTGGCGGTTAGTGTAGGGGAGGCGGTTAGCCTAGCGGTTAGTGTAGGGGAGGCGGGTAGCCTGGCGGTTAGTGTAGGGGGCAGCAGTTACACTAGTGGTTAGAGTGTAGGGGCGGCGGGTAGCCTGGTGGTTAGAGTGTAGGGGCGGCGGGTAGCCTGGCGGTTAGTGTAGGGGAGGCGGTTAGCCTAGCGGTTAGTGTAGGGGAGGCGGGTAGCCTGGCGGTTAGTGTAGGGGGCAGCAGTTACACTAGTGGTTAGAGTGTAGGGGCGGCGGGTAGCCTGGTGGTTAGAGTGTAGGGGCGGCGGGTAGCCTGGTGGTTAGAGTGTAGGGGCGGCGGGTAGCCTGGTGGTTAGAGTGTAGGGGCGGCAGGTAGCCTGGTGGTTAGAGTGTAGAGGTGGCAGGTAGCCTAGTGGTTAGAGTGGAGGGGGGCGGCAGTTACACTAGTGGTTAGAGTGTAGGGGCAGCAGGTAGCCTAGTGGTTAGATCGAATCCATGAGCTGATAAGGTTAAATTCTGTCGTTCTGCCCCTGAACAAGGCAGTTAACCCACCGTTCCTAGGCCGTCATTGTAAATAAGAATTTGTTCTTAACTGACTTGCCTAGTTTAAATAAAAATATATATTTTTAAATGTAACCTTCTGAACAACTGTTTTTGCTACGGTGAGCCTTATTGAACAGTCTGGAACATTGTTGTTTTTGCTACGGTGAGCCTTATTGAACACGATTCTACCGTCTTCTAGTAGCGTCCTTCTAGAATCTAAAATATATTTCTTTTTTTGTTCTGAAAGGTTCCGAGACTTCAGCGAATTAGAACCGGAGAAGTTCCAGAACAAGACCAATGGCATCACTCCTAGACGCTGGCTCCTCCTCTGTAACCCGGGATTGGCTGAGCTCATTGCTGAGGTTTGATTGGCGTCTTTGATTGTCCGTTTTTATCTCCTTTGATATTCCTGTATCTTTTGAATGCAAATTTCTTTGCTGATCTGCTGTCACCTTCATGTACTTTGTCTACATGATTCTAGGCCATTGGGGAGGAATATGTGAAGGACCTCAGCCAGTTACAGAAGCTCAATGAGCTGGTAGACGATGATACCTTCATTAGAGATGTGTCTAAAGTCAAGCAGGTAAAGTCTCCCCACCCCTTCATTAACAACAGTCAACATGCATGGCCTACAATGGCTCATGGGGCATATTTGTGACTTCTACTCTGTTTATTTACTGTTCTGGAGAACCATGCCATTTCCCAATAGTAATATTGGCAGATAATGACCCCCGCCCCCCCCCCCCTCCCATGGATAAAAACAATGTTCCAGCCAAGCAAACGATCCAACCAACGGAATAAATACACGATGAGTACACGTCAGTGTGGAACTCCTAATTCCATGCAAACTCGGCGCAGACAGGAAGTTGACCATATATAATGCCATGCAAACTCAGCGTAGACAGGAAGTTGACCATATATAATTCCATACAAACTCGGAGCAGGCAGGAAGTTGACCATATATAATTCCATGCAAACTCGGCGTAGACGATAAGTTGACCATATATAATTGGGTTTTGTTCCTAGGTACACGTGTTGGGGCTTGTTGCTTATGTTACTATTTCATAAGATCATCCTTTCCAACTGAGTGTTAGGGCCCCCGGTCAGGTGTTAGGGCCCCCGGTCAGAAGTGTTAGGGCCCCTGGTCAGAGGGAGTACATTCACTACAAGGGAATAGAATGCCATGTGTATCAAGTCAAGTCTTTCTGTGCCCAGGATAACAAGGAGAAGTTTTCCCAGTACCTGGAGAAAGAGTACATGGTGGAAATCAACCCGTCCTCCATGTTTGACGTTCACGTCAAGAGGATTCACGAGTACAAGCGCCAGCTCCTCAACTGCCTTCACATTGTCACCATGTACAACCGTACGTTGTGTGTGTGTGTGTGTGTATATAGTGCACTAGTTTTGTCAAATGGGGAATAGGGTGGCATTTGGGATCCTCGCCTCCCTGCCTCATGATGACCCTTGGTTATATATGATCTGTGAAGCTTCAACGTAGGCCTTTTTATAAAGGGTTATGAAGGCTTCATTTAGGCGTTATAATAAGTAACACCTTATTGTTTAAAATCTGATCAAATATTTTCTTTTGTTTTTTGAAGGCATCAGGAAGAACCCAAAAGCACCTTTTGTTCCCCGGACTGTGATCATTGGTGGCAAGGTACGTACCGAACTACCTTCAACTCTTTCTCTCAATATCGGAAAAGAGAGAATGACCTCCTGACTTTCTCATTTCAATGGGGTTTTGAGGAGGAGGAAAGGGGACACGAGGAATCAAGACAATGCAAATTGACATTCTCCCTGTGTCTTTCATGTATTCCTTACACCCTCTCCCCTCGTTTTCATAATCTATTGGCGGGAAAGGCTCGAAGGGGAGGAACTGTGGCTCTTCTACTTCAGATGTATTTTGAGAAGGAAGTGAGGAGAGGGGACACCCTAGTGAAATTAATTGACACTTTAGGGGGCCCCTGGTAAAAAGTACTGCACTATCATGACCCCTAGGGGCCCCTGGTAAAAAAAAAAGTAGTGACAAACCCAGTGGCGTTGCAGTTCTTGATACAAACCGGTGCGCCTGGCACCTACTACCCTACCCCGTTCAAAGGCACTATGACCCCTAGGGGCCCTGGTTAAAAGTAGTGCACTAAATATAGTGAAAATGTTTTTTTTGATGCAACCCCATGAATGGAGGAAAGCGACATTTGAGAAGGATCCTTTGTCTCCCTCTACAGGCTGCGCCGGGGTACCACATGGCCAAGATGATCATCAAGCTGATCACGGCTGTGGGAGAGGTGGTCAACAAAGATCCTGTGGTGGGCAGCAAGCTGAAGGTCATCTACCTGGAGAACTACAGAGTCTCTCTGGCTGAGAAAGGTACTGTCTCTATCTGGAGAACTACAGAGTCTCTCTGGCTGAGAAAGGTACTGTCTCTATCTGGAGAACTACAGAGTCTCTCTGGCTGAGAAAGGTACTGTCTCTATCTGGAGAACTACAGAGTCTCTCTGGCTGGGAAAGGTACTGTCTCTATCTGGAGAACTACAGAGTCTCTCTGGCTGGGAAAGGTACTGTCTCTACCTGGAGAACTACAGAGTCTCTCTGGCTGAGAAAGGTACTGTCTCTACCTGGAGAACTACAGAGTCTCTCTGGCTGAGAAAGGTACTGTCTCTACCTGGAGAACTACAGAGTCTCTCTGGCTGAGAAAGTTACTGTCTCTATCTGGAGAACTACAGAGTCTCTCTGGCTGAGAAAGGTACTGTCTATATCTGGAGAACTACAGAGTCTCTCTGGCTGAGAAAGGTACTGTCTATATATGGAGAACTACAGAGTCTCTCTGTCTGAGAAAGGTACTGTCTCTACCTGGAGAACTACAGAGTCTCTCTGTCTGAGAAAGGTACTGTCTATATCTGGAGAACTACAGAGTCTCTCTGGCTGAGAAAGGTACTGTCTCTACCTGGAGAACTACAGAGTCTCTCTGTCTGAGAAAGGTACTGTCTCTACCTGGAGAACTACAGAGTCTCTCTGTCTGAGAAAGGTACTGTCTATATCTGGAGAACTACAGAGTCTCTCTGGCTGAGAAAGGTACTGTCTATCTACAGTCGCTAGTGAAAGTCATGGGCTTTGCTCTTTTTTTTTTCATATCTATTTTGATCTTGACAAACTCCCCAGTCCCTGCCAGTGACTAGCATACCCATAACATGATGCTGCCAACATAATACTTAACCTTTTCAGGGGAAAAGCATCACCATTATCCTTGTGGGAGTATTAGTGATGTCCAGGTAACAGCCAAAATAAAATAAACCGTCAACATATAAAGCATCTTAAAAAGGGTTTTTGGGTCACCGTGAGTCAGAACAGCTTCAATGCACCTCGGCATAGATTCTACAAATGTCTGGAACTCTATTGGAGGGATGCGACAACATTCTTCCACCAGAAATTCCATAATTCTGTGTGGGTTTTTTTGTGTGTGTGTTGATGATGGTGGAAAACACTGTCTCGGGCGTCGCTCCAGAATCTTCCGGTAGCGTTCATTTGGGTTGAGATCTGGTGACTGAGACGGCCACGGCATATGGTTTACATCGTCTTCATGCTCATGAAACCATTGTGACCACTCGTGCCCTGTGGATGAGGGAATTGTCATCCTGTGGGAGGCGTAGCCAAAATAATGGCCTGCCCAACATTTTTGTGTGACCCTAAGCATGATGGGATGTTAATTGTTTAATTCGCCCAGGAACTACACCTGTGTAGAAGCACCTGCTTTCAATATACTTTGTGTCCTTCATTTACTCAAGTGTTTCCTTTATTTTGGCAATTACTCTATTAGATACAGGTAGCTCTAAACGGGTGTCCCAAATGTGCCAGGTAGCCTAGCGGTTAAGAACATTGGGCCAATAACCGAAAGGTTGCTGGTTTGAATCCCCAAGCCGGCTAGGTAAAAAAAAGTCTCTGCCCTTGAGCAATGAACTTAAACCTAATTGTTCCTGTTAGTCTCTCTGGATAAGAGAGTCTGCTAAATGACTCACTACTGTAAGTCTCTCTGGATCAGAGAGTCTGCTAAATGACTCACTAATGTTAGTCTCTCTGGATCAGAGTCTGCTAAATGACTCACTAATGTAAGTCTCTGGATAAGAGAGTCTGCTAAATTACTCACTACTGTAAGTCTCTCTCTGGATAAGAGAGTCTGCTAAATGACTCACTACTGTAAGTCTCTCTCTGGATAAGAGAGTCTGCTAAATGACTCACTACTGTAAGTCTCTGGATAAGAGAGTCTGCTAAATGACTCACTACTGTAAGTCTCTCTGGATAAGAGTCTGCTAAATGACTCACTACTGTAAGTCTCTCTGGATAAGAGTCTGCTAAATGACTCACTACTGTAAGTCTCTGGATGAGTCTGCTGAGTAAGTCTCTCTGGATAAGAGTCTGCTAAATGACTCAGTACTGTAAGTCTCTCTGGATAAGAGTCTGCTAAATGACTCACTACTGTAAGTCTCTCTGGATAAGAGAGTCTGCTAAATGACTCACTACTGTAAGTCTCTCTGGATAAGAGAGTCTGCTGAATGACTCAGTACTGTAAGTCTCTCTGGATAAGAGTCTGCTGAATGACTCAGTACTGTAAGTCTCTGGATAAGAGTCTGCTAAATGACTCAGTACTGTAAGTCTCTCTGGATAAGAGTCTGCTGAATGACTCACTACTGTAAGTCTCTCTGGATAAGAGAGTCTGCTAAATGACTCACTACTGTAAGTCTCTGGATAAGAGAGTCTGCTGAATGACTCAGTACTGTAAGTCTCTCTGGATAAGAGAGTCTGCTAAATGACTCACTACTGTAAGTCTCTGGATAAGAGTCTGCTGAATGACTCACTACTGTAAGTCTCTGGATAAGAGTCTGCTGAATGACTCACTACTGTAAGTCTCTCTGGATAAGAGAGTCTGCTAAATGACTCACTACTGTAAGTCTCTGGATAAGAGAGTCTGCTAAATGACTCAGTACTGTAAGTCTCTGGATAAGAGAGTCTGCTAAATGACTCAGTACTGTAAGTCTCTCTGGATAAGAGAGTCTGCTAAATGACTCAGTACTGTAAGTCTCTCTGGATAAGAGAGTCTGCTGAATGACTCAGTACTGTAAGTCTCTCTGGATAAGAGAGTCTGCTGAATGACTCAGTACTGTAAGTCTCTGGATAAGAGAGTCTGCTAAATGACTCAGTACTGTAAGTCTCTCTGGATAAGAGAGTCTGCTGAATGACCCACTACTGTAAGTCTCTCTGGATAAGAGTCTGCTGAATGACTCACTACTGTAAGTCTCTCTGGATAAGAGTCTGCTGAATGACTCAGTACTGTAAGTCTCTGGATAAGAGTCTGCTGAATGACTCACTACTGTAAGTCTCTGGATAAGAGTCTGCTGAATGACTCACTACTGTAAGTCTCTGGATAAGAGTCTGCTGAATGACTCAGTACTGTAAGTCTCTGGATAAGAGTCTGCTGAATGACTCAGTACTGTAAGTCTCTCTGGATAAGAGTCTGCTGAATGACTCAGTACTGTAAGTCTCTGGATAAGAGTCTGCTGAATGACTCACTACTGTAAGTCTCTCTGGATAAGAGTCTGCTGAATGACTCACTACTGTAAGTCTCTCTGGATAAGAGTCTGCTGAATGACTCAGTACTGTAAGTCTCTGGATAAGAGAGTCTGCTGAATGACTCAGTACTGTAAGTCTCTGGATAAGAGAGTCTGCTGAATGACTAACATGAGCAATGTAAATGTAAATCGGGCCCTGGTCAGAAGTAGTGCACTATAAACTGTGTCCTGTATTAGAGATGGATCGGTTTTTCTATATCTATTTCCCCCCTACTGTAATCTATTTCCCCCCCTACTGTAATCTATTTCCCCCCTACTGTAATCTATTTCCCCCCTACTGTAATCTATTTCCCCCCCTACTGTAATCTATTTCCCCCCTACTGTAATCTATTTCCCCCCTACTGTAATCTATTTCCCCCCCTACTGTAATCTATTTCCCCCCTACTGTAATCTATTTCCCCCCCTACTGTAATCTATTTCCCCCTTACTGTAATCTATTTCCCCCCTACTGTAATCTATTTTCCCCCCCTACTGTAATCTATTTTCCCCCCCTACTGTAATCTATTCTCCCCCTACTGTAATCTATTTTTCCCCCCTACTGTAATCTATTCTCCCCCTACTGTAATCTACCCCCCCCTACTGTAATCTATTTCCCCCCTACTGTAATCTATTCCCCCCCCCCCCTGTTGTAATCTATTTTCCCCCCTTACTGTAATCTATTTTCCCCCCTTACTGTAATCTATGTCCCCCTACTGTAATCTATTCCCCCCCCCCCCCCCCTGTTGTAATCTATTTCCCCCCCTGTTGTAATCTATGTCCCCCTACAGTAATCCCAGCCACAGACCTGTCTGAGCAGATCTCCACAGCTGGCACGGAGGCGTCCGGCACTGGCAACATGAAGTTCATGCTGAACGGAGCGCTCACCATCGGCACCATGGACGGAGCCAACGTAGAGATGGCCGAGGAGGCTGGAGAGGAGAACATGTTCATCTTCGGCATGAGGGTGGAGGACGTGGCAGAGATGGACGCACAGGGGTAACACACACACACACACACACACACACACACACACACACACACACACACACACACACAGGGGGACATAGAGGGTAGGGTTTGTTTTCCCAAAATATATCTAATACTTATCTAAGGGTCATACTTTATGCAATGCCACATCGACCACGCCACATCGACCACGCCACATCGACCACGCCACATCGACCACGCCGCATCGACCACGCCGCATCGACCACGCCATAAAGTTATGCGATGCTTAACTCAATAAGAATCTTGACTCGTGTGTGTGTGATTTACTGAGGAAGTAATCCATGAACACATTGTTGACCAGTTTTGGTTGAAAGGGAAGTTGCTCTATTGTAAACCTTGTAATGTAGAGATGTGACTATGTCGTCTTGTTGTGAGAAATGTTGCTACTCCGCCTGTTCTCTCCTCTTAAGCTACGATGCCATGACGTATTACCAGAAGATTCCAGAACTGAAGCAAGCCATTGATCAGATCAACAGTGGATTCTTCTGTCCCAAACAACCAGAGCTCTTCAAAGACGTCACCAATATGCTTTTCAACCATGACCGGTAGGTAGTGGCTGTGAACGGCACCCTATTCCCTATATAGTGCACTACTTTTGACCAGGCCCTATGGCACCCTATTCCCTATATAGTGCACTACTTTTGACCAGGCCCTATGGCACCCTATTCCCTATATAGTGCACTACTTTTGACCAGGCCCTATGGCACCCTATTCCCTATATAGTGCACTACTTTTGACCAGGCCCTGGTCGAAAGCAGTCAACTGTAAAAGGAATTGGATGCCATTTTGGGATGGAAGACATAGAATTACCAGAAGGGTCGAGGAACGCCTCTCCAGTCAATTTGACTGCAACACCCCATCTCAGAACATTGATTTGAATGGGAATGTTGATTCCAGTAATTGAAATTTCTATGGCTACAGTACTGTTGGCTGCTGTGGTCCTTCCTGAGTCTTGGCATTGACTGTCTCTGTCTTCAGCTTCAAGGTGTTTGCAGACTATGAGGACTACATAAAGTGCCAGGAGAAAGTCAACGAACTATATCAGGTAATCATCATTATCCTCCATGTACCTCTAGTTAATAATGACTATATCAGGTAATCATCATTATTCCCCCATGTACCTCTAGTTAATGACTATATCAGGTAATCATCATTATTCCCTCATGTACCTCTAGTTAATCATCATTATCCTCCATGTACCTCTAGTTAATGACTATATCAGGTAATCATCATTATTCCCCCATGTACCTCTAGTTAATGACTATATTAGGTAATCATCATTATTCCCCATGTACCTCTAGTTAATGACTATATCGGCAATCATCATTATCCTCCATGTACCTCTAGTTAATGACTATATCAGGTAATCATCATTATCCTCCATGTACCTCTAGTTAATGACTATATCAGGTAATCATCATTATTCCCCATGTACCTCTAGTTAATGACTATATCAGGTAATCATCATTATCCGCCATGTACCTCTAGTTAATGACTATATCAGGTAATCATCATTATTCTCCCATGTACCTCTAGTTAATGACTATATCAGGTAATCATCATTATCCTCCATGTTTGCACTCACTACTGCAAGTCTTTTCAGACAAAAGTGTGTGTGTGTGTGTGTGTGTGTGTGTGTGTGTGTGTGTAAAAAATAGCTGAATGACCCAAATGTGAAAGTAAAGTGGCATATGTTTTTTTTCCCTTAGAACCCGAGGGAGTGGACCAAGATGGTGATCAAGAACATCGCTGCGTCTGGGAAGTTCTCTAGCGACCGCACCATCACCGACTACGCCACGGAGGTGTGGGGGGTGGAGCCTACAGATCTGAAGATCCCACCCCCCAATGAGCCACGCGAGGCCCTCGACGAGACGGCCAGGGCGCTGAGGGAGAAGTGAGGCTGCCTGGTGTGGTGTGACCAGGGTGAAGTTACCCCTAGATGCTGTTCTAGTCAGTTTAGCGTCCAGTCCACACTAATGGTTAAGGTTAGGATTGGGAGATGGGGAAGCTAATCCTTGACCTGTACCTAGGGAAAACTTCACCCCAGATTGCCTGCCGTTATTTAAAGGGAAAATCTAAAAATATGTAACTCAATAAACGGAGCTCTTTATGTAAAGCAGTTGACTACTTAATAACAGTCTGTTACATACTTACTTTCAGCATAAACAAACAGTGTTCTATTTTTCTGACCCCGTCTTCTAGGTGCTACACTGTTGCTACCAGATTCTTACCGTGTCTTTCAGTTGCCAACTGGCTCATACTGTACTTGAAAGTGAAGTTATCAAAACTTTATTATGACCCTTAATTTTCAAATATTCTGTATTGTTACTTAAAAAATAAATCTAATCGTCTCTGATCTGATGTATTTTAATGTTTTATTTTTCAACTAATAGTGACATTATGAACATGGTTACAGACAAGTATGAGAGAGCCTAGTACAATACAAAATCTGACTCGGAACATGGACACGCCGCCATGAAAGTTCCAGTGAGGACAAAGGACACGACAATGAACAGACTATGTTCCGTCCTGTTGGTACGCTTAGCCACCGGACAAAAGCAGCCAAAAAGTGCTCAGCATATGTGGGAACACCTTCAAGACCGTTCGAAAAGCATTCCCGCTGAAGCTGGTTGAGAGAATGCCAAGAGTGTGCAAAGCTGTCATCAAGGCAAAGGGTGGCTATTTGAAGAATATAAAATGTACTTATATCAGTTTAACACTTTTTTTTGGTACATGATTCCATGTGTTATTTCATAGTTACAATGTAGGGAAAAAAGTACAAATAAAGAAACCCTTGAATGAGTAGGTGTTCTAAAACTTTTGACCGGTAGTGTGTGTGTGTGTGTGTGTGTGTGTGTGTTTTTTAAAAAAAAAATTAATATACAGTGGGGCAAAAAAGTATTTAGTCAGCCACCAATTGTGCAAGTTCTCCCACTTAAAAAGATGAGAGGCCTGTAATTTTCATCATGGGTACACTTCAACTATGACAGACAAAATGAGGGGAAAAAAAATCCAGGTGCCATTAATACAGGTAACGAGTGGAGGACAGAGGAGCCTCTTAAAGAAGTTACAGGTCTGTGAGAGCCAGAAATCTTGCTTGTTTGTAGGTGTCCAAATACTTATTTTCCACCATAATTTGCAAATAAATTCATAAAAAATCCTACAATGTGATTTTCTGGATTTTTTTGTCAAATTTTTATCTGTCCCACTGTATAGTGCCTTTGGAAAGTATTCAGACTCCTTGACTCTTCCCGCATTTTGTTACGTTACAGCCTTATTCTAAAATGTATTAAATATATATAATTCTCAGCAATCTACACACACTACCCAATAATGACAGAGAAAACCAGGTTTTCAATACATTGTTGGAAATGCATTAAAAATAAAAACATAAGTATTCAGACCCTTTGCTTTGTGACTCAATTGAGCTCAGGTGCATCCTGTTTCCATTGATCATCCTTGAGATGTGTCTACAACTTGATTGGAGTAAATTCAATTGATTGGGCATGATTTGGAAAGGCACACACCTGTCTATATATAAGGTTGCACAGTTGACAGTGCATGTCAGAGCAAAAACCAAGCCATGTGGTTGGAAAAACAATTCCGTAGAGCTCCGAGACAGGATTGTGTTGAGGCACAGATCTGGGGAAGGGTACCAAATAATGTCTGCCGCATTGAAGGTCCCCAAGAACACAGTGGCCTCCATCATTGTTAAATGGAAGAAGTTTGAAACCCCTAAGACTCTTCCTCGAGCTGACCGCCCGGCCAAACTGAGCAATCGGGGGGAGAAGGGTGACCAAGAACTCTGCTAGAGCTCTTGAGTTCCTCCTGTGGAGATGAGAGAACCTTCCAGAAGGACAACCATCTCTGCAGCACTCCACCAATCGGGCCTTTACGGTAGAGTGGACAGACAGAAGCCACTCCCCAATAAAAGGCACCTTGGAGTTTTCCAAAAGGCACCTAAAGACCATTTGAAACAAGATTCTCTGGAATGATAAAACCAAGATTAAACTCTTTGGCCTGAATGCCAAGCGTCACATCTGAAGGGAACCTGGCACTATCATGCTACGGTGAAGCATGATGGTTGCAGCATCATACTGTGGGTATGTTTTTCAGCTGCAGGGACTGGGAGACTAGCCAGGATCGAGGGAAAGACGACAGGACAAGTCTCTGAATGTCCTTGAGTGGCCCAGCCAGAGCCCGGACTTGAACCCCATCGAACATCTCTGGAGAGACCTGAAAATTGCTGTGTAGCAACGCTCCCCATCCAACCTGACAGAGCTTGAGAATATCTGCAGAAAAGAATGGTAGAAACTCCCCAAATACAGGTGTTCCAAGCTTGTAGCATCATACCCAAGAAGACTTGAGGCTGTAATCGCTGCCAAAGGTGCTTCAACAAAGTACTGAATAAAGGCTCTGAATACTTATATAAATGTGATATTTTTTTGTTTGTTGCTGAAATGTCTAAATAGCTCCTTTTCCTTTGTCATTATGGGCTATCGTGTGTAGATTGATGTAAAAAAAATTATTAATTCATTTTTAGAATAAATAGAATATTTTTAGTAACGTAACAAAATGTGGAATACATCAAAGGGGTCTGAATACTTTCCAAAGGCACGGCCTCATATATATATATATATATATATAACTAGGCTATGCTGGAACCAGGCTATGCTGGAACCAGGCTATGCTGTTGAAGGTGCAATTCTGGTGGCTCCACACACCAACATGGAGGACGATTCTGGTGTCTCTGTCGGTCGTTGTCTCTCTCTCTCATATATATATATCAGGGGGAAAGACGCCAGGACAAGTCTCTGAATGTCCTTGAGTGGCCCAGCCAGAGCCCGGACTTGAACCCCATATATATATATATATATATAAGAGAGAGACAACGACCGACAGAGACACCAGAATCGTCCTCCGTGTTGGTTTGTGGAGCCACCAGAATTGCACCATCAACAGCATAGCTTGGTTCCAGCATAGCCTGGTTCCGGATCTGCTTGTACTCTTTGCAACAGATGATGATCTCTTGCTTTTGCTTTTTCCCTCTCTCCTTCGCTGTCAAGCCAAACATGGAAATATGTCACGACAAACATTTCTGTCATAGATCCATTATTAATGTTATGTTCAATCACTGACCTCACGGCCAGACTGTTTGGCATGACAATATGTGAAAAGCTTGGCCTGTCTGACAGACAGACTGGTACCAGTCACAGACATTAAAAACAGCAGGAAAAATAATTGAGTGCACCATAAATCAGTTGAATATAAGAAATTATGGCTAGTTGAGAAATCAAAAATCATTACATGGCTAACTGTGAAGGTAGGTAAAACTCATATTACAGTCTGCTCATTTGCTAATGTTGACCACTAGGGGCACTACAGACTTATTTAATGTTGACCACTGGGTGGCGCTACAGACTTATTTAATGTTGACCACTAGGTGGCACTACAGACTTATTTAATGTTGACCACTGGGTGGCGCTACAGACTTATTTAATGTTGACCACTGGGTGGCGCTACAGACTTATTTAATGTTGACCACTGGGTGGCGCTACAGACTTATTTAATGTTGACCACTGGGTGGCGCTACAGACTTATTTAATGTTGACCACTGGGTGGCGCTACAGACTTCTGTTCATCACCAATATCAGAATATGACTAATATGCATGGGAGAATCTCAATGCATTTCCTTGATTCCTTGTGTCCTCTCCTCGCCTCCTCAAAATCCATTGGGGGAGAAGGTTTGAGTGGAGGGACCTCTGACCTCATCCAATGGGTTTTGAGAAGGAGAGGATGTGAGGAGTCATTGACGTTATGTCTATATTTCCCGATTCTCCACACTTTCACCAAAGTCCCCGTCATGGATTTAAAAACATATTAGATTGGTGTAGGAACTGTCTGGAGGGAGGAACTCCCCTTGCTCCTGTATCTTCACAGCATCATTGGTCACCACCCTCCATAGAGAGTTCACACACAATCTCCTCCATTTTGAGGAAAAGAGTCTAGAATGAAACCAAAATCTTCAAACACAAACTCCTTTCTCCTGAAGTCTACATTTGTTCACTACTTCAGATTGTTCCCACAAATCTAAACTCATCGGGTTGATGGAGGCATGGGATAGAGGGAGTTTCCACCAAACCAAATGTGTCACGTGTGCCAAAATACAGTGAAATGTTTACTTGCAAGCCCTTAACCAAACAATGCAGTTTTAAGAAAAAATAAGTGTTAAAATATTTACTAAATAAACAGTCCAGGTAGCCATTTGGTTAGCTGTTCAGGAGTCTTATGGCTTGAGGGTAGAAGCTGTTAAGAAGCATTTTGGACCTAGACTTGGTGCTCCGGTACTGCTTGCCATTGGAGGCCGAGCAGTTGTCATACCAGGTGGTGATGCAACCAGTCAGGATGCTTTCGATGTTTCAGTCTCCTGAGGGGGAATAGGTTTTGTCGTGCCCTCTTCACGACTGTCTTTGTGTGTTTGAACCAAGACAGTTCGTTGGTGATGTGGAAACCAAGGAACATGAAGCTCTCAACCTGCTCCACTACAGCCCCGTCGATGAGAATGGGGGCGTGCTCTGCCCTCATTTTCCTGTAGTCCACGATCATCTCCTTTGTCTTGATCACGATGAGGGAGAGGTTGAGCATGCACCCCTGAGTGGCCACCGTGTTGAGGATCAGCGTAGCAGATGTGTTGTTACCTACCCTTACCACCTGGAGACGGCCTGTCAGGAAGTCCAGGATCCAGTTGCAGAGGGAGGTGTTAGTCCCAGGGTCCTTAGCTTAGTGATAAGCTTTGAGGGCACTATGGTGTTGAACACTGAGCTGTAGTCAATGAATAGCATTCTCACGTAGGTGTTCCTTTTGTCAAGGTGGGAAAGGGCAATGTGGATTGCAATAGAGATTGCGTCATCTTTTGGGACTGTATGCAAATTGGAGTGGGTCTAGGGTTTCTGGGATAATGGTGTTGATGTGAGCCATGACCAGCCTTTCAAAGCACTTCATGACTACAGACGTGAATGCTAAGGGTCGGAAGCCATTTAGGCAGGTTACCTTAGTGTTCTTGGGCACATGGACTATTGTGGTCTGCTTAAAACATGTTGGTATTACAGACTCTGTCAGGAACAGGTTGAAAATGTAAGTGAAGACACTTGCCAGTTGGTCAGCGCATGCTCGGAGTACACGTCCTGGTAATCCGTCTGTTGACCTGTTTAAAGATCTTACTCACATCAGCTACTGAGACCGTGATCACACAGTCGTCCGGAACAGCTGGTGCTCTCATGCATGCTTCAGAGTTGCTTGCCTCGAAGGGCGCATAGAAGTAATGTTGCTCGTCTGGTAAGCTTGTGTCACTGGGAAGCTCACGGCTGTGCTTCCCTTTATTGTCATCTGACCACTTCCGTATTGAGTGAGTCATTGGTACTTCCTGCTTTAGTTTTTGCTTGTAAGCAGGAATCAGGAGGATAGAGTTACGGTCAGATTTGCCAAATGGAGGGTGAGGGAGAGCTTTGTACTCCTCTCTGTGTGTGGAGTAAAGGTGGTCTAGAGTTTTTTTTCCACCTGGTTGCACATGTAACATAGAGCTCGTTGAGTGCAGTCTTAGTGCCAGCATCGGTAATGGCAATTTGAGCTACAGTTCCTACCAAATGAGTTACAGTTCCTACCAGATGAGTTACAGTTCCTACCAGATGAGTTACAGTACCTACCAGATGAGCTACAGTTCCTACCAGATGAGCTACAGTACCTACCAAATGAGCTACAGTACCTACCAGATGAGTTACAGTTCCTACCAGATGAGTTACAGTACCTACCAAATGAGCTACAGTACCTACCAGATGAGTTACAGTACCTACCAAATGAGCTACAGTTCCTACCAGATGAGTTACAGTACCTACCAGATGAGTTACAGTTCCTACCAGACGAGTTACAGTTCCTACCAGATGAGTTACAGTTCCTACCAGATGAGTTACAGTTCCTACCAGATGAGTTACAGTACCTACAAAATGAGCTACAGTTCCTACCAGATGAGTTACAGTTCCTACCAGATGAGTTACAGTTCCTACCAGATTAGTTACAGTTCCTACCAGATGAGTTACAGTTCCTACCAGATGAGTTACAGTTCCTACCAGATGAGTTACAGTTCCTACCAGATGAGTTACAGTACCTACCAGATGAGTTACAGTACCTACCAGATGAGTTACAGTTCCTACCAGATGAGTTACAGTACCTACAAAATGAGCTACAGTTCCTACCAGATGAGTTACAGTTCCTACCAGACGAGTTACAGTTCCTACCAGATGAGTTACAGTACCTACCAGATGAGTTACAGTTCCTACCAGACGAGTTACAGTTCCTACCAGATGAGTTACAGTTCCTACCAGATGAGTTAGAGTACCAACCAGATGAGTTCAGTTCCTACCAGATGAAGTCCTATAGACTTCTGAGAATGCATTTTTATTGTTGTCAAATGTCCCTTGACACCCCATCCCTAAGTCTTACAGGATGCTGTGACACATCTAAGTCTGGTAATGGTCAATATATGTGTATATACAGTTGATTTGCTTCCTGACAGTCATTGTATAATATGCTCCATATCAATCAATAGGGTCAGACTGACCTCGTCGACTCACACCAGTGGGAGTAGACGACATGTATCCGTGGAAACGGGCAGAGAATGACAGGTATGTAGACGATGCACAGAAATAAAGTAACTTTCTTCTGTCTGGCCAGCCCCTGAGAACTAACAGAGATAAGATAAGAACACTGTGTTGTCCAATAGGATTACACAAAAAAATACAAATGGGTCTCTGGCTTACAGAGAAAAAAAAAGAAAAAAAATATGAATCATTCTTTCAGACTTTATTGTGGTATAATGAGGCAGTTGGGAATGTTCTGAACATACAAGAGAGGCCTTTTAATAGGCCAAAACAATTGCAGTGCTGTGTATTTTAATTGACAAAAACGTGACACATCTATATATACTCATAGATGAATTACTGGTAGGCTGTGATGTCATAATGTAGTCCACCAGCAGACTGGCTTTCCATTCTATTGAGACTGGGGGATGAGGTTAGCTATGGCAACGCTGAGCCTGGGGGATGAGGTTAGCTATGGTAACGCTGAGCCTTGGGGATGAGGTTAGCTATGGCAATGCTGAGTCTGGGGGATGAGGTTAGCTATGGCAACGCTGAGCCTGGGGGATGAGGATAGCTATGGCAACGCTGAGCCTGGGGGATGAGGTTAGTTATGACAACGCTGAGCCTTGGGGATGAGGTTAGCTATGGCAATGCTGAGCCTTGGGGATGAGGTTAGCTATGGCAATGCTGAGCCTGGGGGATGAGGTTAGCTATGGCAATGCTGAGTCTGGGGGATGAGGTTAGCTATGGCAATGCTGAGTCTGGGGGATGAGGTTAGCTATGGCAACGCTGAGCCTGGGGGATGAGGTTAGTTATGGTAACGCTGAGCCTGGGGGATGAGGTTAGCTATGGTAACGCTGAGCCTGGGGGATGAGGTTAGTTATGGTAACGCTGAGCCTGGGGGATGAGGTTAGTTATGGTAACGCTGAGCCTGGGGGATGAGGTTAGCTATGGCAATGCTGAGCCTGGGGGATGAGGTTAGCTATGGCAAAGCTGAGCCTGGGGGATGAGGTTAGTTATGGTAACACTGAGCCTGGGGGATGTTAGCTATGGCAACACTGAGTCTGGGGGATGAGGTTAGCTATGGCAACGCTGAGCCTGGGGGATGAGGTTAGTTATGGTAACGCTGAGCCTGGGGGATGAGGTTAGTTATGGTAACGCTGAGTCTGGGGGATGAGGTTAGTTATGGTAACGCTGAGCCTGGGGGATGAGGTTAGCTATGGCAACGCTGAGCCTGGGGGATGAGGTTAGCTATGGCAACGCTGAGCCTGGGGGATGAGGTTAGTTATGGTAACGCTGAGCCTGGGGGATGAGGTTAGCTATGGCAACACTGAGTCTGGGGGATGAGGTTAGTTATGGTAACGCTGAGCCTCGGGGATGAGGTTAGCTATGGCAACGCTGAGCCTGGGGGATGAGGTTAGCTATGGCAATGCTGAGCCTGGGGGATGAGGTTAGCTATGGCAACGCTGAGCCTGGGGGATGAGGTTAGTTATGGTAACACTGAGCCTGGGGGATGTTAGCTATGGCAACACTGAGTCTGGGGGATGAGGTTAGCTATGGCAATGCTGAGCCTGGGGGATGAGGTTAGCTATGGCAACGCTGAGCCTGGGGGATGAGGTTAGTTATGGTAACGCTGAGCCTGGGGGATGAGGTTAGTTATGGTAACGCTGAGCCTGGGGGATGAGGTTAGCTATGGCAAC
>NC_143046.1:87910000-88012500 GCF_057628025.1 Oncorhynchus mykiss
CTGACTTGCCTAGTTAAATAAAGGTAAAATAAAAAATGTTATTATTATCATTATGTCAAGGAAAGGGAATGACAGTCAGCTATTCATGTCACTGTCTCGCCCTTATCTGTGTAGACTTATTATGCACATCTGATTATATTCTCATGCCATAATTAAAGTAACTTTTGTTAAATTAAGTTTTCAATGTTATGAATGAAAGCATGTTTCATTTCAACCCATGACTTATTTGTCATGTTTAATCATTTATTTGCAAAGGATGATGTGTGTGTGTGTATTTTTTTCACCTTCATTTAACTAGGTAGGTTAGTTGAGAACAAGTTCTCATTTACAACTGTGACCTGGCCAAGATAAAGCATAGCAGTTCGACACATACAACAACACAGTTACACATGGAATAAACAAAGCATACAGTCAATAATACAGTAGAACAAAAGAAAAACAAAGAAAACATAGTCTATGTACAGTGAGTGCAAATAAGGTCAAATAAGGGAGTTAAGGCAATAAATAGGCCATGGTGGCGAAGTAATTACAATATGGCAAGTAAACACTGGAATGGTAGATGTGCAAAAGATGGATGTGCAGGTAGAGATACTGGAGTGCCAAGGAGCAAAATAAATAAATACAGTATGGGGATGAGGTAGATAGATGGGCTGTATACAGATGGGCTATGAACAGGTGCAGTGATCTGTGAGCTGCTCTGACAGCTGGTGCTTAAAGCTAGTGAGGGAGATGGGAGTCTCCAGAATCTCCATATATACATTCCGGAATCTCCAGAATCTCCATATATACATTCCGGAATCTCCATATATACATTCCGGAATCTCCGGAATCTCCATAAATACATTCCGGAATCTCCATATATATATATATATATATATATATATATATATATATATGACATAAAAGTTATTTTGATTCAATGACAGTTTTAAACAGATGCATTGGCCTTGTAGAGGAATTTTTGAATATCAAATGGTCCCCGGCCCCCATACTTGGATACTTTGGCTAGTGCGCCTTTGGATGCTTGGATACTCCTCGAATACTCTCTCCTCTCTCCTTCTCAAAACCCATTGGAGGAGAATGTCAGGGGGGCGGGACCTATTCACACACCATTACAACACTCTACATAGCCATAATATGACATTTGCAATGTCTCTATCCCTTTGAAACTTTTTTTTGTCATGTTTACTGTACCCTTTTTAAAATTGTTTATTTCACTTAGTTTATTATCTATTTTATGAGTTTTGGTTTCACATGCCAATAAAGCCTTTGGAGTGAGTGGTCAATTGAGATTCTCTCAATGACTGAATCATTTCCGATTGAGATTCTACCAATGACTGAATCATTTCCGATTGAGATTCTCCCAATGACTGAATCAAATCGGATTGAGATTCTCCCAATGACTGAATCAAATCGGATTGAGATTCTCCCAATGACTGAATCAAATCGGATTGAGATTCTCCCAATGACTGAATCAAATCGGATTGAGATTCTCCCAATGACTGAATCAAATCGGATTGAGATTCTCCCAATGACTGAATCATGTCCGATTGAGATTGTACCAATGACTGAATCCAGTCCGATTGAGACTGTACCAATGACTGAATCATGTCCGATTGAGATTGTACCAATGACGACATCCGTACGACTCCAGTGCATTTCAACGCGTCACCACCCCTTCCTCCCTGAAGAGCGTTTCAAAATCTGAAAGGAGAGGCAGCAGGATGCAGAAAGCATTTTACCGTACTGAACAAGAACAAACCGTTTTGACAACGAAATAAAAATTAAAGTAGGCCAACCGTGACACGCAACCCCAAAACAAGAAGTTTAATCATCAAGTTTCGTTATGTTTTTTTATTTAGAAAAAATACCAAAGACGGAACGTTGTTGGGAAACTTTGTAGCGGTCTCCCTAAAACACGACCAGAGAGGAGGAATAGGCATCCTCCTAGTCAGTGGAGTTGCTGTGGGTAAGTTTGTAGCAATTTTTTAAAAATTGATCTATTATTTCAAAACATGTCAACTTCATTACCTACCAGGCTCGTAGGCAACGATCCCCCCAAAATGTAATATACATTGAACGGGGTGGTTTCGTTCTTACACGCCGCAGAAGACATTTCAACATGTTCTTCATACAGCGCCCTGTTTTTCGCTTTCTTCGACCATATTTTCCTTGCCTGCAAATCGACATTACTATACCGTTAGACTTTTTTAAAAGCATTATCCTCACAAAAAGTATATTGACAGAAATGCTCCAGTCGTGCGTGCCTCGTTACAATGTATCTATGTTCCAATCGTCGCGTTTTGAACAAGGTAACAAGCAGAATTTAGTCTGGTTACTTTGTTGAAACCTGTTAACCGAGTCACTGCATGGATCATTTGGCTCTCTGCCCTTTGACCCTCGCTAACTGCCCAGGGAAAGTAGTGTGTGCGCAAAAGTATGTGGACACCCCTTCAAATTAGTGGATTCGTCTATTTCAGCCACACCCGTTGTTGACCGTGTATAAAATCGAGCACACAGCCATGCAATCTCCATAGACAAACACTGGCAGTAGAATGGTGTTACTGAAGAGCTCAGTGACACGTTTTCAACGTGGCAAGGTCTTCGGATGCCCTGCTAGAGCTGCCGGCGGTCAACTGTAAGCGCTGTTATTGTGAAGTGGAAATGTCTAGGTGCAACAATCGCTCAGCCGTGAAGTGGTAGGCCACACGTAGCGCGTAAACATCGTCTGTCCTCGGTTGCAACACTCACTATCAAGTTCCAAACTGCCTCTGGAAGCAAGAGAACTGTTCGTCAGGAGCATCGTGAAAGTGGATTTCCGTGGCTGAGTGGCTGCACACAAGCCTAACATCACCATCAGATGTTAATGGTCACATGCACAGGGTTAGCAGATGTTATTGGTCACAGGGTTAGCAGATGTTATTGGTCACAGGGTTAGCAGATGTTATTGGTCACAGGGTTAGCAGATGTTATTGGGAGTGTAGCGAAATGCTTGTGCTTCTAGTTTTAACAGTGCAGCAATATCTAACAAGTAATCGAACAATTCCACAACTACCTAATAACCCCAAATATAAGCAAAGGGATGGAATAACAATATATAGATATAAATATATGGATGAGCGATGGCCGAGCGGCATAGGCAAGATGCAGTAGATGGTATAAAATGCAAGATATGTAAACATTTATCAAAGTGACTAGTGATCCATTTATTAGTGGCCAATGATTTCAAGTCTGTATTTAGGCAGCAGCCTCTCTGTGTTAGTGACGGCTGTTTAACAGTCTGATGGCCTTGAGATGGAAGCTATTTTTCATTCTCTTGGTCCCAGCTTTGATGCACCATACGCAATGTTTGTGTTTAATTGCTATATTGTAATTACTTCGCCACCATGGCCTGTTTATTTCCTTAACTTACCTTATTTGCACTCACTGTATATAGACTTTTTGTTTTCTTTTGTTCTACTGTATTATTGACTGTATGTTTTGTTTACTCCATGTGTAACTCTGTGTTGTTGTATGTGTCGAATTGCTACGCTTTATCTTGGCCAGGTCGCAGTTGTAAATGAGAACTCAACTGGCCTACCTGGTTAAATAAAGGTGAAATAAAATAAAAAATGCCAAGTGTCTGCTGGTTTGGTGTGAACCTCACCGCCATTGGACTCTGGAGTAGTGGAAACGTGTTCTCTAGAGTGATGAATCACGCTTCACCTATCTGGCAGTCTGACGGAGGAATTTGGGTTAGGTGGATGCCAGGAGAACGCTACCTGCCCCAATGCATAGTGCCAACTGTAAAGTTTGGTGGAGGAATAATGGTCTGGGGATGTTTTTCATGGTTCGGGCTAGGCCCTTTAGTTCCAGTGAAGGGAAATCTTAATGACAACAGCATACAGTGACAATGTAGACAATTCTGTGCTTTGTTGAAACAGTTTTGGGAAGGCATTTTCCTGTTTTCAGCATGACAATGCCCCCGTGCGCAAAACGAGGTCCAAACAGAAATGGTTTGTAGAGATTGATGTGGAAGAACTTGACTGGCCTGCACAGAGCCCTGACCTCAACTAGAGGTCGACCGATTATGATTTTTCAACGCCGATACCGATTATTGGAGGACCAAAACAAGCCGAAACCGATTAATCACCAATTTTAATTTGTGTGTGTGTGTATATATATATATATATATATATATATATGTTTTTTTTTGAATGAACACTTATTTTAACTTAATATAATGCACAATAAAATCAATTTAATCTCAAATATATAATGAAACATGTTCAATTTGGTTTAAATAATGCAAAAACAAAGTGTTGGAGAAGAAAGTAAAAGTGCAATATGTGCCATGTAAGAAAGCTAACGTTTCAGTTCCTTGCTCAGAACATGAGAACATATGAAAGCTGGTGGTTCCTTTTAACATGAGTCTTCAATATTCCCAGGTAAGAAGTTTTAGGTTGTAGTTATTATAGGAATTATAGGACTATTTCTCTCTATACCATTTGTATTTCATATACCTTTGACTATTGGATGTTCTAATAGGTAGTTTAGTATTGCCAGCCTGATCTCGGGAGTTGATAGGCTTGAAGTCATAAACAGTGCAATGCTTGAAGCACAGCGAAGAGCTGGTGGCAAACGCAGTAAAGTGCTGTTTGAATGAATGCTTACGAGCCTGCTGCTGCCTACCACCGCTCAGTCACACTGCTCTATCAAATCATAGACTTAATTATAACAAGTTCCTGCAGCAACGTTCCATCATCTAGTGTAGGCTGTTATAGCAGCAAAGGGGGGTACCCAACTCCATATTAATACCCATGATTTTGGAATGAGATGTTCAATGAGCAGGTGTCCACATACTTTTGGTCATGGATGGATGGGTCATATTAGGTAGATTAGTTTCATTTCTCTACTTCCTGTATTATAATTATGACAGTCTTATCAGAGCATGGTCATATTGTTTTGGCAACATTCATCGTCTAGTTTAACGTTAACATGATAGTGTAGTTTTTAAAAATATTTATTTAACCTTTACTTAACTGGGCAAGTCAGTTTTTTTTATTTTTTAAACAAATTCTTATTTTCAATGACGGCCTAGGTGGTTTAACTGCCTTGTTCATGGGCAGAATGACAGATTTTTACCTTGTCAGCTCGGGGATTCGATCTTGCAACCTTTCGGTTACTAGTCCAGCGCTCTAACCGCTAGGCTACCTGCCGCCCCTACACTCTAACCGCTAGGCTACCTGCCGCCCCTCCACTCTAACCGCTAGGCTACCTGCCGCCCCTACACTAACCGCTAGGCTACCTGCCGCCCCTACACTCTAACCACTAGGCTACCTGCCGCCCCTACACTCTAACCGCTAGGCTACCTGCCGCCCCTACACTCTAACCGCTAGGCTACCTGCCGCCCCTACACTCTAACCACTAGGCTACCTGCCGCCCCTACACTAACCGCTAGGCTACCTGCCGCCCCTACACTCTAACCACTAGGCTACCTGCCGCCCCTACACTCTAACCGCTAGGCTACCTGCCGCCCCTACACTCTAACCGCTAGGCTACCTGCCGCCTCTACACTAACCGCTAGGCTACCCTGCCGCTCCTACACTATAACCACTAGGCTACCTGCCGCCTCTACACTAACCGCTAGGCTACCCTGCCGCTCCTACACTATAACCACTAGGCTACCTGCCGCCTCTACACTAACCGCTAGGCTACCCTGCCGCTCCTACACTATAACCACTAGGCTACCTGCCGCCCTATGGTAAACTTATGAAACAGTCATTTCTTCCATTGAATTACTTGGGTATTATGCTCTAGGTTGCATTATTGGCTGTTATGCATCTGTCTGTACTGACCTTGTGCTGAGGGCTTGTTCTGCCTGTTGTTTTGTGCTGGCCCTGCTGAGGGCTTGTTCTGCCTGTTGTTTTGTGCTGGCCCTGCTGAGGGCTTGTTCTGCCTGTTGTTTAGTGCTGGCCCTGTGCTGAGGGCTTGTTCTGCCTGTTGTTTTGTGCTGGCCCTGCTGAGGGCTTGTTGCGCCTGTTTGTACTGACATTGTGCTGAGGGCTTGTTGCGCCTGTTTGTACTGACATTGTGCCGAGGGCTTGTTGCGCCTGTTTGTACTGACATTGTGCTGAGGGCTTGTTGCGCCTGTTGTTTTGTACTGACATTGTGCTGAGGGCTTGTTGCGCCTGTTGCCATGGATATGTTGACTCAACACAGATGTTGTTTCATGAAGACTGCCCTGGTGACAATGTAAATCATTCACATTGAAATGATACTAGTAGACCTTTTATGAGAGGTGTGTGTGTGTCTACTCGGTTAGACCTATCTGAAACAATAACGCATGCTTAAATAAGTTTATGTGCAACTGTTACTCTGGGTCACACATGGTGCACTTCTCCATATTATGTATTGGACCACCTATGGGCCCTGGTCTAAAGTAGTGCACTATATAGGCGCTGTTTGGAACGTAGCCTTAGTCTATTGTCTGACATGGTGATTCGGAACCATCGCCGGAATCTCTGACATGGTGACTCTGAACCATCGCCTGAATCTCTGACGTGGTGATTCTGAACCATCGCCTGAATCTCTGACGTGGTGATTCTGAAGCATCGCCTGAATCTCTGACGTGGTGATTCTGAACCATCGCCGGAATCTCTGACATGGTGACTCTGAACCATCGCCTGAATCTCTGACATGGTGATTCTGAACCATCGCCTGAATCTCTGACATGGTGATTCTGAACCATCGCCTGAATCTCTGACATGGTGATTCTGAACCATCGCCTGAATCTCTGACATGGTGATTCTGAACCATCGCCTGAATCTCTGACATGGTGATTCTGAACCATCGCCTGAATCTCTGACATGGTGACTCTGAACCATCGCCGGAATCTCTGACATGGTGATTCTGAACCATCGCCTGAATCTCTGACATGGTGATTCTGAACCATCGCCTGAATCTCTGACATGGTGACTCTGAACCATCGCCGGAATCTCTGACATGGTGATTCTGAACCATCGCCTGAATCTCTTACATGGTGATTCTGAACCATCGCCTGAATCTCTGACATGGTGATTCTGAACCATCGCCTGAATCTCTTACATGGTGATTCTGAACCATCGCCTGAATCTCTGACATGGTGATTCTGAACCATCGCCGGAATCTCTGACATGGTGACTCTGAACCATCGCCTGAATCTCTGACATGGTGATTCTGAACCATCGCCTGAATCTCTTACATGGTGATTCTGAACCATCGCCTGAATCTCTGACATGGTGATTCTGAACCATCGCCTGAATCTCTGACATGGTGATTCTGAACCATCGCCTGAATCTCTGACATGGTGATTCTGAACCATCGCCTGAATCTCTGACATGGTGATTCTGAACCATCGCCTGAATCTCTGACATGGTGATTCTGAACCATCGCCTGAATCTCTGACATGGTGATTCTGAATCATCGCCTGAATCTCTGACATGGTGACTCTGAACCATCGCCGGAATCTCTGACATGGTGACTCTGAACCATCGCCTGAATCTCTGACATGGTGACTCTGAACCATCGCCGGAATCTCTGACATGGTGACTCTGAACCATCGCCGGAATCTCTGACATGGTGATTCTGAACCATCGCCGGAATCTCTGACATGGTGACTCTGAACCATCGCCTGAATCTCTGACATGGTGATTCTGAACCATCGCCTGAATCTCTGACATGGTGATTCTGAACCATCGCCTGAATCTCTGACATGGTGATTCTGAACCATCGCCTGAATCTCTGACATGGTGATTCTGAACCATCGCCTGAATCTCTGACATGGTGATTCTGAACCATCGCCGGAATCTCTGACATGGTGACTCTGAACCATCGCCTGAATCTCTGACGTGGTGATTCTGAACCATCGCCTGAATCTCTGACGTGGTGATTCTGAACCATCGCCTGAATCTCTGACATGGTGATTCTGAACCATCGCCTGAATCTCTGACATGGTGATTCTGAACCATCGCCTGAATCTCTGACATGGTGATTCTGAACCATCGCCTGAATCTCTGACATGGTGACTCTGAACCATCGCCTGAATCTCTGACATGGTGATTCTGAACCATCGCCTGAATCTCTGACATGGTGATTCTGAACCATCGCCTGAATCTCTGACATGGTGATTCTGAACCATCGCCTGAATCTCTGACATGGTGATTCTGAACCATCGCCTGAATCTCTGACATGGTGATTCTGAACCATCGCGTTGGCGGCTCGTCTTTACCTCGAAGCGGGCAAATGTGTTTTAGTTTGAGGTGTCGGTGTCCACAACATGGCTTTCCCTTTTATAATCCATGATTGTCTGGAGTTTTCGTGTGGCTTCGGCTCAGACCATTTACGCTAGGTGTGAGCAGAACATGTTGAGCATCTGATTGGGGTTGACCCCAATTAGTCGACAGGTCGATTCTTTGGTCCTTAGGCTTTTGGTCAACCGATATTGTTTTTTTGTTGTCGAGCAATAAATATGCCCTTCTCAGTGAACTAATCCATTGTGGAAGCCTAGACTAAAAGTCAATGTTATGCTTTATCTGGAAATGTGGTCTGAGGCTTCATATGTAGGGTGTGACACAATTGCAGAGCCTCCAGAGGCCTACTCCAGCTCTGTACCGCATCGTCACACCCCTCCCAAATGTTGCCACAATGCGGAGGGCTCTGTATATCATTGACATGATTGGTTGATGGTAGGTGGGGCGGTACATCCTGTAAACACAAACTCACTTCCTTGACAACAAATGGCAGAAGTATGAATGTCCTGACTTCTGCTGAGGCCGTTCTTGTCCTGACTTCTGCAGATGCCGTTCTTGTCCTGACTTCTGCAGATGCCGTTCTTGTCCTGACTTCTGCAGATGCCGTTCTTGTCCTGACTTCTGCAGAGGCGTATCACTGTAAATGCTGCATGGCCAATGCAGACGTCGGCTTGACCGTGCGCCCAGATGCGCAATGCGCGGCTCTCTCCAGAATGCGCGGCTCTCTCCAGAATGCGCGGCTCTCTCATGCCAATTTTGTGCACATTCATTGTTTCATAACTTAATTGTGTGAATTGTTTGCGTTTGATTGTTAGTGTACAGTGGTTATTGATAGTGTTTGTTACTTTGTTTATAGTCATTTCTGTTAATGCATTCAATATTATTGTTCCATTCTTCCTGTTCTCATTGTCGGAGTGGACACATTGTTTGCAGCGTGCATAACCTATGTTATACTTGTGAGAAAAACGTTTGGGTTTATTTAATTTAAGTTCTGTCAATTTTAGAATTGTCTTTTGTTTGGAGCGCTCCTGTCAATGTTGTGTAAGGACACGCAGGCATAGAAGTAGACCTATAGTCTACATGACCTGATTATGCATAGAAGTAGACCTATAGGCTACCTGGCATGATTATGCATAGAAGTAGACCTATAGGCTACCTGGCCTGATTATGCATAGAAGTAGACCTATAGTCTACCTGGCCTTATTATGCATAGAAGTAGACCTATAGGCTACCTGGCCTGACTATGCATAGAAGTAGACCTATAGTCTACATGACCTGATTATGCATAGAAGTAGACCTATAGGCTACCTGGCATGATTATGCATAGAAGTAGACCTATAGGCTACCTGGCCTGATTATGCATAGAAGTAGACCTATAGTCTACCTGGCCTTATTATGCATAGAAGTAGACCTATAGGCTACCTGGCCTGATTATGCATAGAAGTAGACCTATAGGCTACCTGGCCTGATTATGCATAGAAGTAGACCTATAGGCTACCGGTTCTTCGTGCAAATGTAGTTACATAAATGTGCCTGTTTGGGGGTCTGATAGTATTTCTGATTGGCTTAACGCACCGCCACTAATGACCTGTGGAGCTTCTCAATGTAATGTTTTCTTCACTGTTTTTTTTACATCTATTGAGAATTACAATAGTTCCTCAATGTATTTGAAAGATCTTTCCAGCTCTCTCTTTCGATAACCACTCAGCGTGAAAGGGGAAAAATGTCATGCTCTGATCCAGTGGAAACGTCATGAAATAGGCTTCTTATCAGTGCTTGACTTGGATTGAAATAGCTTCCGGTACTCATTTTGGGTGCTGTTTATATGTAGGTGCAGGAGCTCCACAATATTTGAGCTAATATTCTATAAGAGGATCAGGAACTCGAGCAGTAGAAACTTTGAGGTGCCGGTACTCAGCCCCGGTGAGCTCCTGCCCAAGTCAAGCACTTGCTCAAATAACCTACAACTGTGTCTGTCCCGAGCTCACTGGCATGGGAAACTCTGAGGGCACGGAATATTGGATACAATGTTGCAAGTTCGCTAGCACCAGCTTCAGGCCTGAACTAAATTAATAGTTGATAGTGTTTCAAGTTCGTTGCAGACAGGCCATGTGTAGCCAATGTGATTGATTTACAGGATTTTTTAAAAATTTTTATCAGGTTTTTTTTTTCTACCTGCAGGCTGCAATGTTTTTATTTGTTGGCTTTATGTAGACTATTTTTACATAGTTGGTGTAACGGATGTGAAATAGCTAGCTAGTTAGCGGTGATGCGTGCTAAATAGCGTTTCAATCGGTGACGTCACTTGCTCTGAGACCTTGAAGCAGTGGTTCCCCTTGCAGGGCCGCGGCTTGTGTTGAGCGATGGGTAACGATGCTTCGTGGGTGACTGTTGTTGATGTGTGCAGAGGGTCCCTGGTTCGCGCCCGGGTATGGGCGAGGGGACGGTTTAAAGTTATACTGTTACATTGGCAATAGAAGTTACCTTTCTTAGGTTTATCGTTTTAATTTAAATTTACCACATGGCAATGATTTCAGATATGAAGACGTTTATTATATGAAAACGATAACTGGCATGCAGAGTGGTAGAACTAGTACGATGAAATTAGCATTCCACAATAGAAAGGTTACCGTCTATTACCGGAAACTTCAGGAGAGTAACGACAGAATCTGCAAAAGCCAGCAGGAGCAGGAGGAGAATTAGGTTAAGTGTTACTATTTTTCTTCTTCTGGTTATCTAGATCTCTGGCACCCTCTTGAGGCATCAAACATTAAGCTTAAAGCATCAGACGATCTCAATACATAAAGTTGATTTTATTAACACAGGTGTCTATATATGGAAAAACACATTTTAAAAATGTTGAGGAATTGATTGGTTGATGGAACAGGCGACTTTTGGTCAGACAGCCCTAGTCTAAAGTCCCTGCCACGTGTCTGAGTCGTTGAACTGCGACTCGTTTTGCCTCTTTGATTGCTTTACGTAGGTCATAGCTTTTCTGTTTGTACATGTCCTAGTCACCTTGCCCTGGTTAAATGCTGTGGTTTGCACTTTCAGTTTTTCACGAATATCGCCATCTACCTACGTTTTTTTTGGTTTGCATGAGTTCTAATCGTCATAGTAGTAACAACATCCTCTGATAAACCAGTCAGTGTATACGTCAAAACTATTCCCAGAGGTGACCCGGAACATTTCCCAGTCTGCTTGATCAAAACAAACCTGAAGCACAGATTCTGAAAGGTCAGACCAATGTTGAACAGTTCTTACCACTGGTGATTCCTCTTGGACCCCCCCCGCAAGGGAGATTAACCTCTTGTCTTATGATTTCCCCTGCTCCAGTCTGCTCTGCCTTGGTCCTGATTCTGTCAATCTACAGCCACTATGACCCCCTGCAGGGATCCAACAAGGACCTTTTATTGAGCTACAAGTCTATTTTACTGACCTCTTGGTGCCTACTAGAACAATCTAAAGACAGTAGTTGTTGAGGTTGTAAAGGAGTCCACTGAGAAGGAAAGTGTCAAGTCTGGATCCGTATGTATCCACAAAGTGTCAGAGTAGAAGTGCTGATCTAGGATCAGTTTAGCCTTTTAGATCATAATGAATGAGGGTATATGGACAGATTCTAGATCAGAATGGATGAGGGTATATGGACAGATTCTAGATCAGAATGAATGAGGGTATATGGACAGATCCTAGATCAGAATGATGAGGGTATATGGACAGATCCTAGATCAGAATGGATGAGGGTATATGGACAGATCCTAGATCAGAATGAATGAGGGTATATGGACAGATCCTAGATCAGAATGAATGAGGTTATATGGACAGATCCTAGATCAGAATGAATGAGGGTATATGGACAGATCCTAAATCAGAATGAATGAGGTTATATGGACAGATCCTAGATCAGAATGAATGAGGGTATATGGACAGATCCTAGATCAGAATGAATGAGGGTATATGGACAGATCCTAGATCAGAATGAATGAGGTTATATGGACAGATCCTAGATCAGAATGAATGAATGAGGTTATATGGACAGATCCTAGATCAGAATGAATGAATGAGGTTATATGGACAGATCCTAGATCAGAATGAATGAATGAGGTTATATGGACAGATCCTAGATCAGAATGAATGAGGGTATATGGACAGATCCTAGATCAGAATGAATGAGGTTATATGGACAGATCCTAGATCAGAATGAATGAGGTTATATGGACAGATCCTAGATCAGAATGAATGAGGTTATATGGACAGATCCTAGATCAGAATGAATGAGGTTATATGGACAGATCCTAGATCAGAATGAATGAATGAGGTTATATGGACAGATCCTAGATCAGAATGAATGAATGAGGTTATATGGACAGATCCTAGATCAGAATGAATGAATGAGGTTATATGGACAGATCCTAGATCAGAATGAATGAGGGTATATGGACAGATCCTAGATCAGAATGAATGAGGGTATATGGACAGATCCTAGATCAGAATGAATGAGGTTATATGGACAGATCCTAGATCAGAATGAATGAGGGTATATGGACAGATCCTAGATCAGAATGAATGAGGTTATATGGACAGATCCTATATCAGCACTATTACTCTGGGACACTTCGTGGATACAGGCCCCTGGTCTTTGTCTTGTGTTTTTACTGTGATGTTATGGGGGTAGCTGACTAGCTGGGGTATGGGATTAATGTGAGATCTTCTGATCGTAATGCTAATCTAAGGCTGACAGCATGGTTCACTTGAATGAGATTCGCTACTGAGACTTGCAGAAGCTGAATACTGATTATGGGTTTGGACAGCCCATTGTCTTGATTTGAATGGGTGGGTAGCCCCGGTCTAGGAGGAGGGGACACCTGGCTGATACAGACTTTATATGAAGTACCATAATGTCGTCACTATGACAACGAGCAGCTGGTTATGGTGGGAGTCTATCTACACCGTGTGTGTGTGTGTGTGTGTGTGTGTGTGTGTGTAATGCTTTCCTTCCTTTGTCTGACATGATTGAAATGGACTTGGTCAGATTTTTGTGACATTAGTCAATTATCTGTATTGTTATAGGGACATCTGTTAAAAATCAGACTCATTTTTGATTTTATTGTTGTATAACTTGACCTCCTTTTAAAGCTGTCTGAGCATAATCCCGATACAGATGAAATAACCTGTTTTTTTTTAAATAAAGTTTTTAAATTCGTATACTATGCCCTGTGGGCCCTGGTCAAAAGTAGTGCTTCAGAAATGGCACCTTGACCAGTACTTTTGACCCATGGCGTACAGTGTTTTCAGAAAGTATTCATACCCCTCGACTTATTCCACATTTTTGTTGTTACAGCCTTAATTAAAAAATTGATAGAACAGATTTAGTTTTATTTTTTTCTCACCCATCTACACACAATATTCCATAATGACAGGGAACGTGTGTTGACAATGAAATACTTTTGTAGAAGCACCTTTTGGCAGCGATTACAGCCGAGTCTTTCTGGGTAAATCCCTAAGCGCTTTCCACACCTGGATTGTGCAACATTTGCCTATTTTTATTCTTTAAAAATGTCTAGCTCTGTTTTCCTCTAGGACTTTGCCTGTGCTTAGCTCCATTCTGTTTCTTTTTTTATCCTGAAAAACTCCCCAGTACTTAACAATTACAAGCATGCCCATAACATGATGCAGCCACCAGTATACTTGAAAATATGGAGAGTGGTACTCAGTAATGTGTTGTATTGGATTTTCCCCAGATATAGCACTTTGTATTCAGGACAAAAATGTAATTTCTTTACCAATTTTTTTTCAGTCTGACTTTAGTGCCTTGTTGCAAACAGGAAGCATCTTTAGGAATATTTTTATTCTGTACAGGCTTCCTTCTTTTCCCTCTGTCATTTAGGTTAGTATTGTGGAGTAACAAAAATGTGTTGATCCATCCTCAGTTTTCTCCTATCACAGCCATTAAACTCTGTTACTGTTTTAAAGTCACCATTGGCCTTAAAGGTGAAATCCCTGAGCGGTTTCCTTCCTCCGTCAACTGAGTTAAGAAGGACGCCTGTATCTTTGTGGTGACTGGGTGTATTGAAACACCATCCAAAGTGGAATTAATAACTTCACCATGCTCAAAGGGTTATTTAATGTCTGCTTCTTTTCTTTTTACCCATCTACCAATGGGTGCCCTTCTTTACGAGGCATTGCTCCTCTCCCCTGCAGGATCACTGACCATGTCTCTGCCATTGGTCCTGTCGAACCCCCATCGAGCGTGGGCCGGTCTGCCATTGGTCCTGTCGAACCCCCATCGAGCGTGGGCCGGTCTGCCATTGGTCCTGTCGAACCCCCATCGAGCGTGGGCCGGTCTGCCATTGGTCCTGTCGAACCCCCATCGAGCGTGGGCCGGTCTGCCATTGGTCCTGTCGAACCCCCATCGAGCGTGGGCCGGGCTGCCATTGGTCCTGTCGAACCCCCATCGAGCGTGGGCCGGTCTGCCATTGGTCCTGTTGAGCCCCCATTGAGCGTGGGCCGGTCTGCCATTGGTCCTGTTGAGCCCCCATTGAGCGTGGGCCGGTCTGCCATTGGTCCTGTCGAACCCCCATCGAGCGTGGGCCGGTCTGCCATTGGTCCTGTCGAGCCCCCATCGAGCGTGGGCCGGTCTGCCATTGGTCCTGTCGAACCCCCATCGAGCGTGGGCCGGTCTGCCATTGGTCCTGTCGAACCCCCATCGAGCGTGGGCCGGTCTGCTATTGGTCCTGTCGAGCCCCCATTGAGCGTGGGCCGGTCTGCCATTGGTCCTGTCGAACCCCCATCGAGCGTGGGCCGGTCTGCTATTGGTCCTGTCGAGCCCCCATTGAGCGTGGGCCGGTCTGCCATTGGTCCTGTCGAGCCCCCATCGAGCGTGGGCCGGTCTGCCATTGGTCCTGTCGAGCCCCCATAGAGCGTGGGCCGGTTGTTGTTTTTTTCCTGGATAAAAAAAAGGATAAATTATTTGTAATAATGATAATTACAACAATACTTAATGAACACTTATTTTAACTTAATGTAATACATCAATAAAAATCAATTTAGCCTCAAATAAAATGAAACGTGTTCAATTTGGTTTAAATGATGCAAAAACAAAGTGTTGGAGAAGAAAGTAAAAGTGCAATATGTGCCATGTAAGAAAGCTAAAGTTTAAGTTCCTTGCTCAGAACATGAGAACATATGAAAGCTGGTGGTTCCTTATTAACATGAGTCTTCAATATTCCCAGGTATAAAGTTTTAGGTTGTAGTTATTATAGGAATTATAGGACTATTTCTCTCTATACCATTTGTATTTCATATACCTTTGACTATTGGATGTTCTTAAAGGCACTTTAGTATTGCCAGTGTAACAGTATAGCTTCTGTCCCTCTCCTTGCCCCTACCTGGGCTCGAACCAGGAACATATCGACAACAGCCACCCTCGAAGCAGCGTTACCCATGCAGAGCAAGGGGAACAACCACTCCAAGTCTCAGAGCGAGGGACGTTTGAAATGCTATTAGCGCCACCCCGCTAACTAGCTAGCCATTTCACATCGGTTACACCAGCCTAATCTCGGGAGTTGATAGACTTGAAATCAATGCTTGAAGCACAGCGAAGAGCTGCTGGCAAACGCAGGAAAGTGCTGTTTGAATGAATGTTTACGAGCCTGCTGCTGCTGCCTACCACCGCTCAGTCAGACTGCTCTATCAAATCATAGACTTAATTATAACATAATAACACACACAAATATGAGCCTTAGGTCATTAATATGGTCAAATCCAGAAACTATCATTTCCAAAACAAAACGTTTATTCTTTCAGTGAAATATGGAACCGTTCTGTATTTTATCTAACGGGTGGCATCCATCAGTCTAAATATTCCTGTTACATTGTACAACCGTCAATGTTATGTCATGATTACGGAAAATTCTGTCGGCCCAAACTGTTGCATATACCCTGACTCTGCTTGCACAGAACGCAAGAGAAGTGACACAATTTCCCTAGTTAAAATAAATTCATGTTAGCAGGCAATATTAACTAAATATGCAGGTTTAAAAAAGATATACTTGTGTATTGGATAGGATGTCATTTGGGTTGCAGCCCTGGTTTTGGCCATCCAGTAAGGCTGATTGGATTACTTTCCTCTCAACCACATGATGACGCTGTGTAGTGGCAGTAGATCAACATCCTAGAAGCAGGTACAGGCTGGAGAGGCGGTTCTGTTTGGACTTGGTGGAGGGGAGGTTCTGTTTGGACTTGGTGGAGGGGAGGTTCTGTTTTGACTTGGTGGAGGGGAGGTTCTGTTTGGACTTGGTGGGGGGGGGGGTCTGTTTAGTCCTGGTGGGGGGGGGGGGGGGGTCTGTTTAGTCCTGGTGGAGGGGGAGCTGCTGTTTGGAACAGCCCTGGTCGTCTGGAAATAAGATCAACGTAGTAGCAGTCTTTGTGTCCAGGGCAGGGTGCTGTCTGTTCTAACTGCTCCCTTGTCTCCATCCTTGCCTGTCTGTCCAGGGCAGGGTGCTGTCCTATGGGATGGATGACGGCCAGCAGGATCAGTACGAGGAGCGTCTGAAGGAGGTATTTGAGACTTTTGACACCAGCGGAGCCGGGTTGCTGTGCCCCGAGGAGCTATCCAGCCTGTGCCAGGCCCTGCACCTGGAGGATGCCACCCCAACACTGCTACATGCCCTGCTGCAGAACCAGGACCCACTCACTGACAGGGTAAGCCCTACACCTGGGCCTGTTCATTAAGGTTGGAAGGGAACGGACTGAAACAGGGAGGGACTACCACGAAATGTCCAATAAGAAACGCTATTGTGTTCACTCATGAACAGAACCTGGGAACTCTGGATATTCTCAGCCTTGAGTTAGTGTTTTACTGGCAGGGTCAGCCCCCTGCACTAGCCACAGCTCAGGGTAATCTACCTGTTGGATGGAGAGTGAGGTAGACTGTGTTTCTTTTCCTTAGACTCTGTAGAATCACAAGCCTAAAGTACAGGGGGCATATGAGGTGAATTAGTTGTATTTATCTCTTGTGTTTTTAGTGGGATACAGGCTCTATTCTGTCGTCAGAGAGCAGCTCTAAACTCTTTATGCAGCCTCCAGCTCTCAGGTCTTTGTTCAGGGAGCCAGGGAGCCAGCCAGGGAGCCGGCCGGGGAGCCAGCCAGGGAGCCGGCCGGGGAGCCGGCCAGGGAGCCAGCCGGCCAGGGAGCCAGCCGGCCAGGGAGCCAGCCAGCCAGCCAGCCAGGGAGTCAGCCAGCCAGCCAGCCAGGGAGTCAGCCAGCCAGCCAGCCAGGGAGTCAGCCAGCCAGCCAGCCAGCCAGCCAGCCAGGGAGTCAGCCAGCCAGCCAGCCAGGGAGTCAGCCAGCCAGCCAGCCAGCCAGCCAGCCAGGGAGTCAGCCAGCCAGCCAGCCAGGGAGTCAGCCAGCCAGCCAGCCAGGGAGTCAGCCAGCCAGCCAGCCAGGGAGTCAGCCAGCCAGCCAGGGAGTCAGCCAGCCAGCCAGGGAGTCAGCCAGCCAGGGAGTCAGCCAGCCAGCCAGGGCCAGTCTCCTTGTGCTTTGTTAGCTGTCCTGTTTTAGAAATTAGAGCCTGTCATTGACCTCCTCATCCCAGGTGTCTGTTGTCATGACAACCAGGCCAATCAACATTCTCAATTGAAGTGTGTCAGTTTGAGAGGGTGCTTGATGAGGAAAATGGCCCTCTTGCTTTAAGGCTGAAGCAAGAAGGCCAAGATCTCATGCAGCTGTTTTTCATTTCTGGGTAACAATTAAATATTTTACTGTGATTTTAGATTGTTTTCAATCTTAGCAAAGAGACATTTTTCAAACAATACATTTGCTAGCCTGTCTAGGAGTGGGGATGGGGGAAAAATAGCTGTTATTGTCTTATTAATCCAACGTCATAGTGTGGACATACATACATACATACATACATACATACATACATACAAAACACAGGGAAATCAAGTTTTTGACGACACTGGGCCTTTAAATCTAGATAAATGGCTTTTTAGTGTGTTTTTTTTTTTGTTATCGCATATTCTTCATGTCTGATCAAAATAAAACCAGCCTTCATGATTATTCCTCCAATTATTTGAATGGTACTTTACTGCATGTACTGTATCGGCTCAACAACATCTGGCCTTCAAACCCAGAAGTTTCTATGCATCTGTGGGCGGATCCATCAAAATAAACCTACATTACTCATAACCACCTACCCAAATCTAACAAATGACTTTCCTGGTATGAATGGAAGGGTGGTCAATGGCCGTGTGTTGGTAAGCATGTGGGGACTGAAGGGGGGGGGGGTCAGCAGAAGCAGGGAAGCGATGATGGCTGACCCAAACACTAGGGTACCCCCCCACCCCCCAACAATAAAGGACCAGGGTATTCATCCCCCCCCCCCCCCCCCGGCAGTCATCCGCCCGGCAACGGAACACAAAGAGAATCTCCATATCTATTGGCACAGGGCCAGCTGCTGCTGCTTCAGACGTGTGTCCTTCCTCGTTCCACCCCCCCATGCCCCCCTCCCTCAAATCAAAATCAAATCAAATGTATTTATATAGCCCTTCGTACATCAGCTGATATCTCAAAGTGCTGTACAGAAAATAGCCTAAAACCCCAAACAGCAAGCAATGCAGGTGTAGAAGCACGGTGGCTAGGAAAAACTCCCTAGAAAGGCCAGAACCTAGGGAGAAACCTAGAGAGGAACCAGGCTATGAGGGGTGGCCAGTCCTCTTCTGGCTGTGCCGGGTCGGAGATTATAACAGAACATGGCCAAGATGTTCAAATGTTCATAAATGACCAGCATGGTCCAATAATAATAAGGCAGAACAGTTGAACAGCTCCCTCGAGACATGTCACCCAGGATTCAATTCAATGTTAGGAATTTCCAGACCATTAATTTATTATCTGAGTAAAGTTTCTACGTGTTGAGCATCCATCTTGTTGCCATTAGGGATTCCACTCACCTTCCTCTTATGTCACATGTTCACATAGTCGGTGTCCCGTTGACATCACGACTAACTAATACTCAACCACTGAAGTGGACCTTTTAGGATTTGACCCTTATGACATTGCTATTAGTAGTCCTTACATTCAGGAAGACTGTTTCATGGCGGATGTGTGTGTGTGTGTGTTTGTGTTTCAGGTTGATTTTGACCAGTTCAAGAATGCTTTAATTCTGGTGTTGTCAACGACGACAGCAGTAGCAACGTCCAGTCAGGAGACAACATGTGCACCGCCACAGCCGGGTAAGGAAGGAGCGAAATGTGACCGACGTCAATGATCAACAGTATAGCTTCCTCACGCATACACCTTTACTGTTATTCACCCCCTTTCTCCCAAATACACCCCCCCACCCCCCTTAAATGTCTTAGCTACTACTTCGATGGCGCCGCCTCGGGTGGAGGCATTTCAAGCTGAGGAGCGAGGTTACCAATCCAATTTGATTACAGATGGTTGTATTTCTGTAAAGAGTAGCAATGCAATGAACACTATTTACAATACTTGCCATGCCAGCTAGACGGGGGCGGCAGCGTAGCCTAGTGGTTAGAGCGTTGGACTAGTAACCGGACAGTTGCTAGATCGAATCCCCGAGCTGACAAGGTACAAATCTGTTGTTCTGCCCCTGAACAAGGCAGTTAACCCACTGTTCCTAGGTCGTCATTGAAAATAAGAATTTGTTCCTAACTGACTTGCCTAGTTAAGGTAAACAATTGGCATCAGTAGTAGACCCAACAAACAGTAGCCAAATGCTTCGTTGGTAAGGAATGAATACAGTTGTATTTCTATACCATACTAACCACGATGAGGGTTCAATGCCATACCAACCGGGACGAGCATCCCTATAGCATCTTTATACCCCACACATACAATTATCTGTAATGTCCCTCAGTCAAATTCAAACACAGATTCAACCACAAAGACCAGGGAGGTTTTCCAATGACTCAGTCAGTTGGTAGTTTATGACCCATGATGCATTTGGCTTTGCGCCTCAGTGTGTTGGATCTAGTACTTATTTAATTTAATAAATGTTAAATTCAACAACAACAACAACGTGGGGAAAAGTCAAGGGGTGTGACTACTTTCTGAAGGCACTGTATGTTATAAAGACCTGACTCAAGACATTTCTGCTTTTGAATTTTAATTCATGTGTAAAGAAACTCAAACACAATTCCACTTTGACATCAGGGGTGTGTGTGTGTAGGCCAGGGATCCAAAATCTCAATTTAATAAATTTAAAATTCAAGCTTGTAACACAACAAAATGTGGAAAATGTCATGGGGTGTGAATACTTTCTGAAGGCACTGTCGGTGCCAAAGAGTTCGAGATCAGTCGGTCCTTGTCAACGTTTTGGACCAGGTAATCACTCTTAGCTTTTTAAAATATGACTGCCCTTCAAATTCCTGTCCGTTGAGCTAATGTGTTCTGATGAGTCACGGTTGGCGTCTGAATGAAAGTGAAAACATTCACCTCGGGTTTCAGTGTTAATTTCGTCAATATTAACTCTGACAAAATACTTTTCAACTGCCTATTTTTCCTGACAAACTATCAACGATAACGAGACGTCGTGGAAAAAAAACAAATGACATCATTTTAGTTCGAATAATCTACATGATGGACGTTCAATTTGACATGAAGCGCCTTTTAAAAAAAATCTGTTTTGTCCAATCATAAGCACACATGCAGAATATTTCATCCTCATTGGCCGTCTTTCTGTTGCGCCGCGGTTGATCTGGCGCTCTCTCCCGCGCACAGCTCCTGTGAACTGATGCGCAGCCAGGACAATTCAGTTATTCCGGTTATTTTGTTACACACACACACAGTTCTGATGAGGAGAAAATCAGAGCTACATTGTTTAAGCTGTAGGTTTTCTATCCTATATGGTTAATTCATGTTGCCTGCCATGGCATATAAGGGGATAGCAGGCCTAGTTGGGCAAGGCAATCTGAAGGAGCACATGATGAAGGTGTAGGTTTTCTATCCTATATGGTTCATTCATGTTGCCTGCCATGGTATATAAGGGGATAGCAGGCCTAGTTGGGCAAGGCAATCTGAAGGAACACATGATGAAGGTGTAGGTTTTCTATCCTATATGGTTCATTCATGTTGCCTGCCATGGTATATAAGGGGATAGCAGGCCTAGTTGGGCAAGGCAATCTGAAGGAGCACATGATGAAGGTGTAGGTTTTCTATCCTATATGGTTCATTCATGTTGCCTGCCATGGTATATGAGGGGATAGCAGGCCTAGTTGGGCAAGGCAATCTGAAGGAGCACATGATGAAGGTGTAGGTTTTCTATCCAAATGGTTAATTCATGTTGCCTGCCATGGTATATGAGGGGATAGCAGGCCTAGTTGGGCAAGGCAATCTGAAGGAGCACATGATGAAGGTGTAGGTTTTCTATCCTATATGGTTAATTCATGTTGCCTGCCATGGTATATAAGGGGATAGCAGGCCTAGTTGGGCAAGGCAATCTGAAGGAGCACATGATGAAGGTGTAGGTTTTCTATCCTATATGGTTCATTCATGTTGCCTGCCATGGTATATAAGGGGATAGCAGGCCTAGTTGGGCAAGGCAATCTGAAGGAGCACATGATGAAGGTGTAGGTTTTCTATCCTATATGGTTCATTCATGTTGCCTGCCATGGTATATAAGGGGATAGCAGGCCTAGTTGGGCAAGGCAATCTGAAGGAGCACATGATGAAGGTGTAGGTTTTCTATCCAAATGGTTAATTCATGTTGTCTGCCATGGTATATAAGGGGATAGCAGGCCTAGTTGGGCAAGGCAATCTGAAGGAGCACATGATGAAGGTGTAGGTTTTCTATCCTATATGGTTCATTCATGTTGCCTGCCATGGTATATAAGGGGATAGCAGGCCTAGTTGGGCAAGGCAATCTGAAGGAGCACATGATGAAGGTGTAGGTTTTCTATCCTATATGGTTAATTCATGTTGCCTGCCATGGTATATAAGGGGATAGCAGGCCTAGTTGGGCAAGGCAATCTGAAGGAACACATGATGAAGGTGTAGGTTTTCTATCCTATATGGTTCATTCATGTTGCCTGCCATGGTATATAAGGGGATAGCAGGCCTAGTTGGGCAAGGCAATCTGAAGGAACACATGATGAAGGTGTAGGTTTTCTATCCTATATGGTTCATTCATGTTGCCTGCCATGGTATATAAGGGGATAGCAAAAAATAGAAAATGCACTGACTAAAATGACTTCCAAAAATGTTTGTCCAGTATTTTTGTCAACTGATAGTTTAGTTATTAACTGACTCAGATTAAAGTTTTTAAAACGAAGTATAAAATAGCTGCCAAAATTAACACTGCTCAGTTTTCCAATCGGGATTTTCATTCCAACTGAGTGCAAATTATTTTATTATTGAATTACTTCTGGAGAAGTGGCAATCGCTAGGTTTTTTGACATTTTATAATTTAGATTTTATTCTCCTTCTCAACAGACTCGCCAGTCCAAGCTAAGTTTGTGCGGGGTAGTAAACGCTATGGCCGGCGCTCTACACCAGAGTTCATCGAGACCATCGCAGACTTCTCAGAGGTGGTGAGCTCAGAGGCTACAGGGCAGCAGGAGCCAGAGGACCATTACTCCACCGTACCAAGGAAATGTGAGGTAAAAACCTGCCAATTGAGATTGACAGCCGATATAAGACCTTCAGACAGGTTAGACATTCACAAGGCCGCAGGGCCAGACAAATTACCAGGACGTGTACTGCGAGCATGCGCTGACCAACTAGCCGGTGTCTTTACTGACATTTTCAACCTCTCCCTGTCCGAGTATGTAATACCAACATGACCACCATAGTGCCTGTGCCCAAGAACACTAAGGTAACCTGCCTAAATGACTTCCGACCCGTAGCACTCACATCTGTAGCTATGAAGTGCTTTGAAAGGCTGGTAATGGCTCACAACACCATTATCCCAGAAACCCTTAGACCCACTCCAATTTGCATACCGCCCCAGATCCACAGATGACGCAATCTCTATTGCACTCCACACTGCTCTTTCCCACCTGGACAAAGGGAACACCTACGTGAAAATGCTGGTCATTGGTTACAGCTCAACGTTCAACACCATAGTGCCCTCAAAGCTCATCACTAAGCTAATGACCCTGGGACTAAGCCCCTCCCTCTGAAACTGGATCCTGGACTTGGCACCCCCAGGTGGTAAGGATAGGCAACAACACATCTACCATGCTGATCCTCAACACGTGTGCGTAGTCCCCTCCTGTGTACTCCCTGTTCAGCAACACATCTGCCACACTGATCCTCAACATTGGAGCTCCCCAGGGGTGCGTGCTTAGTCCCCTCCTGTACTCCCTGTTCACCCATGACTGCGTGGCTAAACACAACTCCAACACCATCAAGTTTGCTGATGACACAACAGTCGTAGGCCTGATCACTGACAATGATGAGACAGCCTATAGGGAGGTCACGGAGACCTGGCAGTGTGGTGCCAGAACACCAACCTCTCCCTCAATGTGATCAGGACAAAGGAGCTGATCGTGGACTACAGGAAAAGGAGGACCGAGCACAACCCCATTCTCATCGATGGGGCTGTAGTGGAGCGGGTTGAGAGCTTAAAGTTGGTGTCCACGAACTATCATGGTGCACCAGAGGACGGGTCAGGGGGCTCTGCCTGATTTGGGAGTTTTTTTGGGGGGGTTCTGACAGAAGAACAATGACCCCCCCCCCCCCCACCCCCAGTGATAGAATAAAGAGTTGTAGAGACCCATCTGTTCTAAATTCCTTCACTGTGGTTCCCTCCCAGACAATAGACCCTTGTGTACTGGCCTGGACTACAGCACAATAGGAAACAGGTTACCGGAGCATAGTGATCTATCTCACACTTAGGACCAGACACTAATTATGAAACGAGGAAATTATTATTCTGTTTATCATGTGTATTATAACAACCAATTTAAATTATTTTGCTTTAAAGTGTCCTGCTATTTATACATTTTTAAGGTCTTATCTTTTTTTGGTAGTGTTGGCTCACTTTTTTTTTATATACAAATAGAATGACTGAAAGGACCTGAAAGAGAGAGAGACAGTTGGAGAAGTGAGGGTTTGAATCAGCTCTGTCAACATGGATCGTTCTCTCTTTAATTCTCTGATATGATCGCCATCTTTGAGCTCACCTTTGACCTTCAGAGGGGTCCGTGTCGTCACAATAGCTCTGTTGTCCTTTTCGTTGGACACACACACCCTAACCCCACCCAGCTGCAACCCCCACCCATCTTGTCTCAACCTGACCTGCACATGAGAAAGTGGGTTGTCTTGTCTGCATGTTTTTAAGTTGTGTTGATTTTTCTGAGTTAATGAGTCATTTGCGTAATGTTATGTTTCTTCCACAGCGCTGGAACGCTCATGAAAGCAGTACGGACGAGTACGAGGCAGATGGTGAGTGGAAAGCTGTGATACTTATTATCTTCAATAGATACCCAGAAAGTCAGGTAGAATTGACCACAACACTGATCATAGGAGAGAGACGGAGGACATTTTGTCAAGGACCTCTGTTCCTTACAGGAGTCGAGGTCTTAAGGCAAGTCTTTACCATAGTAAAAACAATCTTAAAATATCTCTGTCTGTCGGTAGGCCAGCTGCACCTGTGGAACCCTGATGACCCCTCCACCCCGCGGGGCTCCACAGTGCCCCTGTCAGATCGCCTGGAGGAGAGGTTACGACAGGCCTGTGAGGAGCTGGCTATGCCCTGGGATGGATGTGCCAGCCACCATGAGCTACTGGCTCTCTGTGACCACCTGGGCCTGGAGGTGAGGAAAGAGTGTGTCCAAAATGCCCCCCCCCCCATGTCTTATAGTGCATTAGATGGGGAATGGGGTGGCATTTGGGATTCAACCCGTTTTGCTTTGGAGGTCTCAATTCACTCCCTAAACCCCTTCCTCTTGGCCCTAAACCCCTTCCTCTTGGCCCTAAACCCCTTCCTCTTGGCCCTAAACCCCTTCCTCTTGGCCCTAAACCCCTTCCTCTCGGCCCTAAACCCCTTCCTCTTGGCCCTAAACCCCTTCCTCTTGGCCCTAAACCCCTTCCTCTTGGCCCTAAACCCCTTCCTCTTGGCCCTAAACCCCTTCCTCTTGGCCCTAAACCCCTTCCTCTTGGCCCTAAACCCCTTCCTCTTGGCCCTAAACCCCTTCCTCTCGGCCCTAAACCCCTTCCTCTCGGCCCTAAACCCCTTCCCCTCGGCCCTAAACCCCTTCCCCTCGGCCCTAAACCCCTTCCTCTCGGCCCTAAACCCCTTCCTCTTGGCCCTAAACCCCTTCCTCTTGGCTCTAAACCCCTTCCTCTCGGCCCTAAACCCCTTCCTCTCGGCCCTAAACCCCTTCCTCTTGGCCCTAAACCCCTTCCTCTTGGCCCTAAACCCCTTCCTCTCGGCCCTAAACCCCTTCCTCTCGGCCCTAAACCCCTTCCTCTTGGCTCTAACCCTTCTTCTTGGCCCTAAACCCCTTCCCCTCGGCCCTAAACCCCTTCCTCTTGGCCCTAAACCCCTTCCTCTCGGCCCTAAACCCCTTCCTCTTGGCTCTAAACCCCTTCCTCTCGGCCCTAAACCCCTTCCTCTCGGCCCTAAACCCCTTCCTCTTGGCTCTAAACCCCTTCCTCTTGGCCCTAAACCCCTTCCTCTTGGCTCTAAACCCCTTCCTCTTGGCCCTAAACCCCTTCCTCTTGGCTCTAAACCCCTTCCTCTCGGCCCTAAACCCCTTCCCCTCGGCCCTAAACCCCTTCCTCTCGGCCCTAAACCCCTTCCTCTCGGCCCTAAACCCCTTCCTCTCGGCCCAAAACCCCTTCCTCTCGGCCCAAAACCCCTTCCTCTCGGCCCAAAACCCCTTCCTCTCGGCCCAAAACCCCTTCCTCTCGGCCCAAAACCCCTTCCTCTCGGCCCAAAACCCCTTCCCCTCGGCCCTAAACCCCTTCCATGTTAGCAGATCTGTAAGGTGGAAGTAATATGGTGGAGCCCCAGGGGTAAAGGGTATGACATGGCATCCTATTCTCTATAATGGAATAGGGTGCTATTTTGGACATATCCCAAGTGGAGGTTTGAGAGTCTGAGTAGACGCTGGGAAATATTTCTGATGGTTGTTTATTTTTGTTTCCAGGTGACGGAGGATGTCCTCCAGGTTCTAAGTGGTGATGAGGTCATGAGCGTTCAGGCGTTTACTTCCTGGGTTCTGAACCAAGCCAAGCCCCCCACCCCGTCTGCCTCCACACCTTACAGACAGCTGAAAAGACTACACTCCTCACAGGTACAGTGAAGCCCATCTCGGGTCTAATTCCCATGCTGTGGCCTCCGTTCTGAACTTCTCTGACCGAAACAATCACTCTGTTTTTAACCACGGATCTGCAGCATAATAAACTATGTTTTTAATAAGGGCGTGCCTCACCTTCTAATCCATGTTGTGCCCTGACATGGCTACTGTACCATCAAAGCCATATGGATATAGATACACTTGCCACAGGTTAACATGGTTTGGGGATTTGTCTACTCTTGTCTACTTTAAAAAAATAAAAAAAAATACAATGTTTTGTGGAGGAAATAATATTACAATTTCCTGTTTTGAGTCACTCATGAACGAACACACAAAGGGCCGAGTCAATATATTTATTAGACAATTTGACCTTCCCCTTCTGTCCATCCTGACAGCCGTTTGATGAGACGGGCCGTAGGACCAGCTGTATGACCAGCTCCATCAGGATGTGTCTGTTCTCCACTCTGGACGATGGGACAGGGTCCACTCCTGCCGAGGATGTCCTGGATGCCTGGATGGAGGAGGGCATCGAGAACAGCCCTGAGATACTACAGGTCACACCATTTTTATTTTAGCCTATCAGACCTCTGTTGAAAGAAGAGTCTGTTCAGATACTTTTGAGTGTTTTCTTAAGTCTAAAAATGTTTATTTTTTTTTTACTTGGTTTGGAGTCTTGATGTGTTTTTAAAAAATGTTGAAATATATTGGATGTTAAGATATCGTTTTTATTAATGGGAAAATATGTACATTCTTACATTCTTATGGAGTTGGATGGGCGGGGTTTACGGTTGCCTGGTCTGTATGATATACTACAGTACCCATAATGCTCTGTTTGGAACATAATGGTACCCAGTCTCCTTCCCAATACACAATGTAACTCTCACACTTGACTCGAAGTTGTTGTTGTTTTTACACCTGAGTGTATTTATTTGTATCCCCTATTTCGAGGGCTTGATATGTTGACACGGAGTTATGTCTGTTCTGTAGGCTTTGGATTTTGACCTGGAGGGAAAAGTGAACCTCAGGGAGCTGACTGTGGCTCTGGAGAACAAGCTCCTCGTCACTAAGAATGGGATCCACCAGGCTGCACTGGCCAGCTTCAAGGCTGAGATCAGATACCTACTGTGAGTATGAGGAGATACCTACTGGTCAGCTTCAAGGCTGAGATCAGAAACCTACTGGCCAGCTTTAAGGCTGAGATCAGATACCTACTGTGAGTATGGGGAGATACCTACTGGCCAGCTTCAAGGCTGAGATCAGATACCTACTGTGAGTATGAGGAGATACCTACTGGCCAGCTTCAAGGCTGAGATCAGATACCTACTGTGAGTATGAGGAGATACCTACTGGCCAGCTTTAAGGCTGAGATCAGACACCTACTGGCCAGCTTTAAGGCTGAGATCAGACACCTACTGGCCAGCTTTAAGGCTGAGATCAGACACCTACTGGCCAGCTTTAAGGCTGAGATCAGAAACCTACTGGCCAGCTTTAAGGCTGAGATCAGAAACCTACTGGCCAACTTTAAGGCTGAGATCAGAAACCTACTAGCCAGCTTTAAGGCTGAGATCAGAAACCTACTGGCCAGCTTTAAGGCTGAGATCAGAAACCTACTGGCCAGCTTTAAGGCTGAGATCAGAAACCTACTGGCCAGCTTTAAGGCTGAGATCAGAAACCTACTAGCCAGCTTTAAGGCTGAGATCAGAAACCTACTGGCCAGCTTTAAGGCTGAGATCAGAAACCTACTGGCCAGCTTTAAGGCTGAGATCAGATACCTACTGGCCAGCTTTAAGGCTGAGATCAGAAACATACTGTGAGTATGAGGAGATTTTTACACTGGTGTTTAGGTTTGCAAAATGCCAGTAACGTCCCCAAAATGTCCTGGTTTTCCAGAAATGCCGATTTGGAAAATTCCCATAATCAGGAGGGGAAACGCAGGAAATCCAAATTCCTCCAACGATTTCTGGAAATCCTGTTAATTTTGGGAAAACTACCGGGATTTTCAAATCAAATTGTATTGGTCGCGTACAGTGCAGTAATATCTAACTAAATGCTTGTGTTCCTGGCTCCAACAGTGCAGTAGTATCTAACTAAATGCTTGTGTTCCTAGCTCCAACAGTGCAGTAGTATCTAACTAAATGCTTGTGTTCCCAGCTCCAACAGTGCAGTAGTATCTAACTAAATGCTTGTGTTCCTAGCTCCAACAGTGCAGTAGTATCTAACTAAATGCTTGTGTTCCTGGCTCCAACAGTGCAGTAGTATCTAACTAAATGCTTGTGTTCCCAGCTCCAACAGTGCAGTAGTATCTAACTAAATGCTTGTGTTCCTAGCTCCAACAGTGCAGCAGTATCTAACTAAATGCTTGTGTTCCTGGCTCCAACAGTGCAGTAGTATCTAACTAAATGCTTGTGTTCCCGGCTCCAACAGTGCAGTAGTATCTAACTAAATGCTTGTGTTCCCAGCTCCAACAGTGCAGTAGTATCTAACTAAATGCTGGTGTTCCTAGCTCCAACAGTGCAGTAGTATCTAACTAAATGCTTGTGTTCCCGGCTCCAACAGTGCAGTAGTATCTAACTAAATGCTTGTGTTCCTGGCTCCAACAGTGCAGTAGTATCTAACTAAATGCTTGTGTTCCTAGCTCCAACAGTATAGTAGTATCTAACTAAATGCTTGTGTTCCCAGCTCCAACAGTGCAGTAGTATCTAACTAAATGCTTGTGTTCCTAGCTCCAACAGTGCAGTAGTATCTAACTAAATGCTTGTGTTCCCGGCTCCAACAGCACAGTAGTATCTAACTAAATGCTTGTGTTCCCAGCTCCAACAGTGCAGTAGTATCTAACTAAATGCTTGTGTTCCTGGCTCCAACAGTGCAGTAGTATCTAACTAAATGCTTGTGTTCCTAGCTCCAACAGTATAGTAGTATCTAACTAAATGCTTGTGTTCCTGGCTCCAACAGTGCAGTAATAATATTTTTAATGGTTAATTTTGCAGCCCTATTGCTCATAAACAATAGACATTCTGGAATACACATGCCCACACAGATGCACCATAATCAGACACTTACTGTGACCAGTAGAAATCTACACGGCTCCTAATCTGAGTGGAAGATAAAAACAGTTTCTCTGTCTCCTATGTTCATATCATTCAAAATAGTAGATCAGTGTTGGAGTTAGATCTTTTGATTAACTTAGCGATTTTTGTTTTTCAGGGAGAACGTGTCCTCGGGATCAGTTATGACGTAACACTAGGTTTTGTAACATTCTAAATGGTTGTATCGTGTTTTGATTAGCTTCCGTGTCCCCCCCCCCCCCCCCCCCAGCGAGCGTGTTGATCATGAACGCAGAGAGAAAGAGAAGATTCGCTCTGACCTGGACAAAGCCGACAAGTTAAAAACCCTGCTGGCTGCTGAGGTGGACGAGCATCACTCTGCCATCGAACGCATGAATGACCTCAACCTCAGGTAATGTTTCCGTGACCTCAACCTCAGGTAATGTTCCGTGACCTCAACCTCAGGTAATGTTTCCGTGACCTCAACCTCTGTTAGCGTTCCGTGACCTCAACCTCAGGTAATGTTCCGTGACCTCAACCTCAGGTAATGTTCCGTGACCTCAACCTCAGGTAATGTTCCGTGACCTCAACCTCAGGTAATGTTTCCGTGACCTCAACCTCAGGGAATGTTTCCGTGACCTCCACCTCGGGTGGCGTTCCGTGACCTCTTCGACCCATTCATTCATTGATGGCTGTTGTTTAATTTGTATTGTATGTAGGTACTTGTAACCTGGCAATGTCTTTCTTGAATGTCCCTGAGGGGATAAATGAAGATTTTGTACATAAAGTTGAATCGAATGGGGCCTCCCGAGTGGCACAGCGGTCTAAGGCACTGCATCGAAGTGTTATGGCGTCATTACCGGACGTGACCGGGAGTCCCATTGGCCCAGCATCGTTAGGGGAGGGGTTTGGGGCGGTTTACTTTGCTCATCGCGCTCTGGCGACTCCTTGTGGCGGGCCGGGCGCCTGCAGGCTGAGAGCGGTCGTCAGTTGATCGGTGTTTCCTCCGACAACCTTGGTGCATCTGGCTTCCCGGGTTAAGCGAGCGGGTGTTATGTTTCGGAGGATGCATGACTCGACCTTCGCCTCTCCCGGAGCCCGTTGGCGAGTTGCAGCGATGAGACAAGATCGTAATCACGAAAAGGGGGTAAAAATGACAGCAAAATAAATTGGGGTGAATCTAAGGAATGGAGTCAAATGAAATGGGATCGAATTGAATGTTTTCCCCTGTGTTTGTCCTGCAGGAAGCTGGAGCAGGAACACAGGGAGAAGCTGGTGTCTGTCAGGTCAGAGCTCATTAAAGAGATGGACCAGATTCAGCAGCAGAAAGAGAAACTGGAAGCAGAGATGGAGAAGATCAGAGACGACGAGACCTTCCTCAGAGACCACCTCTCACTCACTGTCAAGGTAACCAACACAGACCACCTCTCACTCACTGTCACAGTAACTAACACAGACCACCACTCACTCACGGTCACAGTAACTAACACAGACCACCTAACACTCACTCCCTCACGGTAACTAACACAGATCACATGTCACTCACGGTAACTAACATCAATAAGGATCTATATCCCATACATGCATACTGACGCCACATTTACCACACAAGTTGTTGTTGCTGCTGCTGCTCTGTCTATCCTGTTGCCTAGTCACTTCACCCCTACCTATATGTACAGTTGAAGTCAGAAGTTTACACTCACCTTAGCCAAATACATTCAAACTCAGTTTTTTCACAATTCCTGACATTTAATCCTAGTAAAAAATTCCCTGTCTTAGGTCAGTTAGGATCACCACTTTATTTTAAGAATGTGAAATGTCAGAGTAATAGTAGAGAGAGGGATTTATTTCAGCTTTTTATTTCTTTCATCACATTCCCAGTGGGTCAGAAGTTTACATACACTCAATTAGTATTTAGTAGCATTGCCTTTAAATTGTTTAACTTCCACAGGCTTCCCACAATAATTGGGGTGAATTTTGGCCCATTCCTCCTGACAGATCTGGTGTAACTGAGTCAGGTTTGTAGGCCTCCTTGCTTTTTCAGTTCTGCTCACAAATGTTCTATAAGATTGAGGTCAGGGCTTTGTGATGGCCACTCCAATACTTTGACTTTGTTGTCCTTAAGCCATTTTGCCTCAACTTTGGAAGTATGCTTGGGGGTCATTGTCCATTTGGAAGACACATTTGCGACCAAGCTTTAACTTTAACTGATGTCTTGAGATGTTGCTTCAATATATCCACATAATTTTCCTGCCTCATGATGCCATCTATTTTGTGAAGTGCACCAGTCCCGTCTGCAGCAAAGCACCCCGACAACATGATGCTCCCACCCCCATGCTTCACTGATGGGATGGTGTTCTTCGGCTTGCAAATCTCCCCCTTTTTCCTCCAAACATAATGATGGTCATTATGGCCAAACAGTTCTATTTTTGTTTCATCAGACCAGAGGACATTTCTCCAAAAAGTACGATCTTTGTCTCCATGTGCAGTTGCAAACCGTAGTCTGGCTTTTTTATGGCGGTTTTGGAGCAGTGGCTTCTTTCTTGCTGAGCGGCCTTTCAGGTTATGTCAATATAGGACTCGTTTTTACTGTGGGTATAGATACTTTTGTACCTGTTTCCTCCAGCATCTTCACAAGGTCCTTCGCTGTTGTTCTGGGATTGATTTGCACTTTTCGCATCAAAGTACATTCATCTCTATCGCGTCTCCTTCCTGAGCGGTATGACGGCTGCGTGGTCCCATGGTGTTTATACTTGCGTACTATTGTTTGTACAGATGAACGTGGTACCTTCAGGCGTTTGGAAATTGCTCCCAAGGATGAACTAATTTCTTTCCTGAGGTCTTGGCTGATTGCTTTTGATTTTCCCATGATGTCAAGCAAAGAGGCCCTGAGTTTGAAGGTAGGCCTTGAAGTACATCCACAGGTACACCTCCAATTGACTCAAATTATGTCAATTAGCCTATCAGAAGCTTCTAAAGCCATGACATTTTCTGGAATTTTCCAAGCTGTTTAAAGCCACAGTCAACTTAGTGTATGTAAACATCTGACCCACTGGAATTGTGATACAGTTAAATAATCTGTCTGTAAACAATTGTTGGAAAAATTACTTTTCATGCACAAAGTAGATGTCCTAACCAACTTGCCAAAACTATAGTGTTTGGAGGCGTTGAAAAACCAGTTTTAATGACGCCAACCTAAGTGTATATAAACTTCCAAATTCAACTGTACATATCTACCTCAATTACCGCTTACCCCTGCACATCAACTCAATGCTGGTACTCCCTGTATATAGCCGTGGCATTACCTGGTACTTCCTGTATATAGCCGTGGCATTAGCTGGTACTTCCTGTATATAGCCGTGGCATTACTTGGTACTTCCTGTATATAGCAGTGGCATTAGCTGGTACTTCCTGTATATAGCCGTGGCATTAGCTGGTACTTCCTGTATATAGCCGTGGCATTAGCTGGTACTTCCTGTATATAGCCGTGGTATTAGCTGGTACTTCCTGTAAATAGCCGTGGCATTAGCTGGTACTTCCTGTATATAGCCGTGTCATTAGCTGGTACTTCCTGTATATAGCCGTGGCATTAGCTGGTACTTCCTGTAAATAGCCGTGGCATTGTTTTAAAATTTTCCATCGTTGGCAAAGCACCCGGCAGTAAGCATTTCACTGTTAGTCTACACCTGTTGTTTGCTAAATATGTGACAACAAATATACACATTTTATTTGAACCCACACGCTTAACCCTCACTCCTCACGGTTAACCCTCACTCCTCACGGTTAACCTTCACTCCTCACGGTTAACCCTCACTTCTCACGGTTAACCCTCACTCCTCACGGTTAACCCTCACTTCTCACGGTTAACCCTCACTCTAACTTCAGGAAAGTAGGTGTCTGGAGATGGAGCTACTGGTCAGCACTGAGAAACTGTTGGTGGCAGAAAGCCAAGTCCGCGAACTGCAGAAGAACCTGGATAACATCCTGAAGGAGAAGGTAAAGACCTTTCTCTCCTGCTGTAATGTGTATTGACATGAACTGCTTTCGGGGCTAGCAGTCGCAAAGGGCCCCGTTTCAATAATATACATAGATGTCCATAGTAATCTGTCACACATTTTTCAGTTCTGCCTAATGGAATGAGACTATCTATTCTGAAGTATCTGTCTGTAAGAAGTTCTGGTTCTGTTTTCCTCAGTTTGGGGATCTGGACCCGGGCAGTGCAGAGTTCTTCCTACAGGAGGAGCGTCTCGGACGGCTCCGCAGCAGCTATGAGGAACAGTGCCGGGTAAGCACGGGCACGCCGGGGCAGGGGCACGCCGGGGCAGGGGCACGCTGGGGCAGGGCCGGGTTATAGGTCTCACTGGAACCAATCCATCAACTAATCATTAAAACTATCAGTCAAACTATCAACTAATCATTAACTCAGCCAATCCATCAACTAATCATTTAAAACTATCAGTCAATCCATCAATTAATCATTTAAAACTATCAGTCAATCCATCAATTATCTGTAAATATACTACTTCAGAGGTAGGTTGCCTATTTATTTTAAAAATAAAATAATACTATTTATTTTGACAGATTTTTATTGTGGATGTGTTTTGAGACAGGAGCTACAGGATCGTATTGACGAGCTTCAAGCAGAACTGCAGGAGTACCACAACTTGGGCCGAACCTCTCAGCCCTGTCTCAAACCCTCGCTCTCCGAGGAGCTGGGGAGTACGAGTCCTGGCATGGAGTCAGACCCAGGTACATTGAAGCAGAATGTGGGTTTGAACTCATAGGGCATTTGGGGGGGTAGGTTCGGTCCCAAATGGCACCTTATTTCCTATGTAGTGCATGTTTTTAGATACCCTGCAAACGTCTACTCTGAAAGTCCCCTGACATGCCCTATGACCTTCAGAGTACACGTTTGCAGGGTATCTGGACATAGATGCTGCTTGAGCAAGGCAAGATGTTGAATTGTTCATCTTGATCACGTAAATACTAGTTATTTGGATGCAAGGAGTTTAAAAAAAAAAATATATATATATATATATATTTTTTTTTGCCCAGTTACCACAGCTATGTAGTCAAACACATTGAGTAGCTAAAGAACATGAGAGCTTGTTAGTAGTTCCTTCCTCACCTGTCTGTTTGCCAGTGCAGCCAGAAGAGGACTGGCCATCCCTCTGAGCCTGGTTCCCCTCTAGGTTTCCTTCCTTCGAGGGAGTTTATCCTGGCCCCTGTACATCCTGCGTTGCTTGTTTGAGGTTTTATGCTGGGTATCTGTAACAAAAAAATAAAAAAAACTTTGTGACAACTGCTGATGGGGAGAAAAAATGCATTTGATTGTCCTCAGGCCTGGGCTTGGAGGAGGGCCAGCCATTGTTCAACATGAGTCTGGAGGCAGAGATGATGCTGGAGAGGCTGAAAGAGAAGCACCTCCAAGAGATGGAGGAGCTACAGGCTCAGCTGGAGAGCAAGGTGACACTTAAATATCTAGCCGCGCTTCCACAGAATTTCCTAAAGCAATCCGTATTTCACTGTGCCATGTTTACTTTATCGGAGACAGATTGGGTGTAGCTAGATGGGGCAGTCCTCACTCCTTTATCGGAGACAGATTGGGTGTAGCTAGATGGGGCAGTCCCCACTCCTTTATCGGAGACAGATTGTGTTTGGGTGTGTGTGTGTGTGTGTACGCCAGGGTCAGCGGCTCTAACCACAAACCTGGGCCACACAGACCACACTGCATTGTTTTGTTCTGTTACAGCTGAATATGATTTATCCCCGTGCCATTACAGGTGAGTGAATTTGACCAAAAGGTGGAGGAGCAGAAGACGGACCTGGAAACCCAGAAGGCAGCGTTGTCTCTGCACTACATGGAGGAGATCCAGGCTCTACACGGTGAGATGTCCAGCAGCCAGAACAGAGCCCTGGAGCTCCAGGCCCAGCTAGAGCAGGCAGAGGAGGAGCGGGCTGGCTTGGAGCAGAGGCAGGCTGGGGAGATGGAAGAGCTGGAGCAACAGCAAGAGGAGGAAGTGAGTAGAGGACTGTGGGACCCATTTGGTTAAAGCATGGCACTTGCGGGGAATCATGGGTTCGATTCTTGCTGGGGCCACCCATGCAAAAATGTATGCGCTCAGTGATAAGTCTGGTAAATGGCATATATTCCATTATTTGATTATATTAGGTGAGCAGACTGGAGCAGCAGCTCCTAGAGTCCCGCACCCAGGCTGCTTCCCTGGAGGAGCAGCTCCTAGAGGCCCACACCCAGGCTGCTTCCCTGGAGGAGCAGCTCCTAGAGGCCCACACCCAGGCTGCCTCCCTGGAGGAGCAGCTCCTAGAGGCCCACACCCAGGCTGCCTCCCTGGAGCAGCAGCTCCTAGAGGCCCACACCCAGGCTGCCTCCTTGGAGCAGCAGCTCCTAGAGGCCCGCACCCAGGCTGCCTCCCTGGAGGAGCAGCTCCTAGAGGCACACACCCAGGCTGCCTCCCTGGAGGAGCAGCTCCTAGAGGCCCAACAGGCGAAAGGTGAGTTGAGCCTGGACACAGAGATGCAGGAGCTAAGGAAACTACATGCTGCGGAACTCAACAAGCTGGACGAGGAGCACAAAGGGATCCTTTTGACCAGGATGGAAGAAGAGCGGGGGAAGCTACAGGAGGAGAGGGCGGAGGTGGAGATGAGGCTGTTGGAGGAGTGGGAGAGGGAGAAGCTGGAGTTGCAGCAGAGCCACGAGGAGACAGTGAAGGCTGGGATAGAGGAGGTGGAGATGAGACTCATGGAGGAGTGGGAGAGGGAGAAGGCTCAGTTGAACAAGCAGAGTAACGAGTCGCTGCAGACCATGTTAGAGGAGGCGATGTTACGACTAGTCAAGGAGCAGCAGAACAGGGAGGCCAGGCTCACTGAGCAGTGGGAGCTGGAACGAGCTCGGCTTCAGCAGTGTCGTGAGGCGGCTCTCCTCACCAGGTTAGCCGAGGAGCGCCTGAAGCAGCAGGAGGAAACTGAGAGGAGTCTGAGGGAGGACTGGGACAGGGAGAGACTCCAGCTGGAGGAGGAATATGAGGGGGTGTTTCAGGAGCGGCTGCAGGAGGAGAGGCAGAGCCTAAAGGAGGCCCACAGACGGGCCATGCAGGAACTGAGTGCCAAACACCATGAGGAGAGGGAACAGCTCAGCAGTCTATTGGATAAACTGCGGGAGGACATCGCTGAGAAGAGGTAAGACTGTCTAACTCTAATTGAATCGGCTTATAATCAATTTCCTTTGTTACATTGTTTAGGGTTTATGTCCCAGCATTGACTATTTGTCCATTACAAACCTGCATTCTTGATAAAAACATGAAGCATGTTTACTTCATGTCAGTGGTGTTGTTGTATATGTATGTATGTATGTATGTATGTATGTATGTATGTAAAAAAAAAAATAAAGTAGTTTGCAATATCAGTGGGTTTTGTAATGAAACATGGTGCTGAGTTTGCCTTTTTGCCCCACATTTCCTTTAAGCTCCACAGCTTTTTACTTTGTTTCATAGTACAGATCTTCTGTTCCTGACTTTGTTTTCCTCTGTTGGCTGTAGGTGTGAGGTGGGTCGCCTAGTAGAGGAGAACCTTTTACTCACACAGAAGATGTCAACGCTGAAGGAAGAGTACCTGAAAGACAGCCAGAAGGAGATGCTGTAAGAAACCTCATGTTCATGGACATCAGTTTCCTGCTCCTGGGGACCATTTTAATTTAATTACCCTAGCAATCTTCCCTGGTGTAGTGGAGGTTAAACGCAGTAAATGCAGGTTACTCACCTTTTGCCCCGAAAAATGCATTGAAAGTATATGGAGCACCACTTTCTTCACTAACTGCCGATCAGTTTTTAACCTCTAGGGGGTGTGGGACCGTAGCATCCCACCTGGCCAACATCCAGTGAAATTGTAGAGTGCCAAATTCAAAAACAGAAATACTCATTATAAAACATACATCAGTTTAAAGATGAACTTCTTGTTAATCCAACCACGGTGTCAGATTTCAAAAAGGCTTTATGGCGAAAGCAAACCATGCGATTATCTGAGAACATCGCCCAGCGGACAAATCATTACTTTTAAATTTTTTTATTTTACCTTTATTTAACTAGGCAAGTCAGTTAAGAACAAATTCTTATTTTCAATGACGGCCTAGGAACAGTGCCTGTTCAGGGGCAGAACGACAGATTTGTACCTTGACAGCTTGGGGTTTGAACTTGCAACCTTCCAGTTACTAGTCCAACGCTCTAACCACTAGGCTACCCTGCCGCCCCCATTACAAACAGTTACCAGCCAAGTAGAGGAGTTAAATTGTATCGCTATTTCTGACTTGTGTATCACTTTGATGATCTTCATATGGTTGCACTCACAAGACTCCCGTTTAAATGTTTGTTTTGTTCGATAAAGTCCCTCCAAAAAACCTCTGTTTTGTTCGCGTTTTGTTCAGTAATTCACGGGCTCAAAGGCAGTCAAAACATCTGAAAAGTATCAGTAAAGTTCGTAGAAACATGTCAAACGATGTATATAATCAATCCTCAGGTTGTTTTTTAGTCATAAATAATCAATAATATTTCAACCGGACAAAAGCTTTGTCAATATAAAAGGAAAACAAGAAAGGCTCGCTCTCGGTCGCGCATGAAAAACCTCTGGGACACTGCAGTGTCCACTCACTCAGTGGTCTTACTCCCTCATTTTTCAGAATACAAGCCTGGCAGTCAAAAAAAAACCTGAGAGGAAAAAAAACTACTTCCTGGATGGATTTATGTTTGTAGTTTTCCATTGACTGCCTATACAGATTCCATTGACGTATGATTCAAATTGCACTTCCTATGGGTTCCACTAGATGTCAACAAACAAATCCATCCAGGAAGTAGGTTTTTTTTTTTTTCTTTCAGGTTTTTTTGACTGACATTTCAGTTCTGTTATACTCAGACATTATTTTAACAGTTTTAGAAACTTTGGAGTGTTTTCTATCCAAATCTACTAATTATATGCATATCCTAGCTTCTGGGCCTGAGGAGCAGGCAGTTTAGGGCATGCTTTTCATCCGGAGGTGAAAATACTGCCCCCTACTCTAGTGAGGTTAGCCACTACATCACTGCTAGCACTTACACACCTGATTCAACTAATCAGCTTATCAAGCCTTTGATTAGTGGAATGAGCAGGTGTGTTAGAGCTAGGGCAAAAACTCAAATGTGTACCACTAAGTCCCCAGGACCAGGACTGAAACACTGATGTAGAGTATCGAAGCCCCGTAGTATGGTACAATTTATATTTTACATTTCATTGGGTCGTTGAACTTGCACTTTTCTTCTCCCCCTATCTTAGCTTCAAACTGGAGCATTTCAGGAAGGAGAAGATTTCTGCGCAAAAGAAGGCAGAGAGTTTCAAGAGACAGGTAGGACGGGAGTTTCACGAGACGGGTAGGGCGGGAGTTTCTCGAGACGGGTAGGACGGGAGTTTCACGAGACGGGTAGGACGGGAGTTTCACGAGACGGGTAGGACGGGAGTTTCACGAGACGGGTAGGACGGGAGTTTCACGAGACGGGTAGGACGGGAGTTTCACGAGACGGGTAGGACGGGAGTTTCACGAGACGGGTAGGACGGGAGTTTCACGAGACGGGTAGGACGGGAGTTTCACGAGACGGGTAGGGCGGGAGTTTCACGAGACGGGTAGGGCGGGAGTAAACCAACTGACTTTATTAGCGATATTAATGTTAACCTTTGACTTGGTTCTAGGGGCTGTGCATTGCACTTAAGACCGTTGTTCCTTTGTGCTAACACTGGCAATACATGGCAACTCTAATAAATCTAGATCGGTGTCAGAAACATGCCATTTTTCTCTATATAGTGAACTACTTTTGACCAGGGAATAGGGTGCTATATAGGGTTCCATTTGGGACGACCCCTAAACCTGCATCTCTCCCCCCCCGTAGATCTCAGTGCTTCGTCTCCGCAGTCAGCAGCTGGAGGATGAGAACGGGCTGCTGTCGGAGAAGAACGCCCAGAATGCAGCAGGAGTGGAGGGGTTGAGCCAACAGCTGGGGGAACTGCTCAGACAGAGTGAGAGACAGGAAGCTGTCAGAGACCAGCAACGTACTGTACCGGAGGATGAGAGGATGAAGGTAAGTGATGAGTAGGTGGATGGTTCAGGATTTTGGCAGTGAAGCCCTTATCAACTTCCCAGAGTCGGGTGAAGTCGTGGCAAACTCGGTCCCGGGGGGGGGGGGTTCTGACTGCCATCAGATGGCAGTGTGTGTGACTGCCCTGGAGGCGGAGCTAACCAACGCTGTGGAAGGGACTGTACCACTATTGGCTAACGACTTGTTCTCCTGTATCAGATGGCAGTGTGTGTGTCTGCCTTGGAGGCGGAGCTAACCAACGCTGTGGAAGGGACTGTACCACTATTGGCTAACGACTTGTTCTCCTGTATCAGATGGCAGTGTGTGTGTGTCTGCCCTGGAGGCGGAGCTAACCAACGCTGTGGAAGGGACTGTACTACTATTGGCTAACGACTTGTTCTCCTGTATCAGATGGCAGTGTGTGTGTCTGCCTTGGAGGCGGAGCTAACCAACGCTGTGGAAGGGACTGTACTACTAAAGGAGGGCAAGGCCCAGCTGGTGCTACAACTCAATACCCTCAGAGATAAGGTGAGATGTGAGCAGATGATAAACATTATGTAGTAAAAATCAAATATAATAATTTAACTCACTATTTTTTAAAATTTGTATTAAACTTTTATTTATCCAGGTTAGTTTTAGTATTTTGCAAGAGACCTACTTGCAGTTTCTGTATATTATATACAGTATGTTACACATGGATGCAGGGGTTTCGGTACATTATGGTTAAATTGGTTATTCGGTACATAAAACCACACTCTTCTTCACTGTGTCCACCTGTAGGTAGCTAAGATGGGGGCTGTAGAGTGCCGGCTCTCCTCCCTCCTGCAGGAGCGCAAGGCTTTGGAAAAACAAACCCAGGGATTACGCAACCAGCTAGCCAAGTCTCAGGAGAGAGTAAGGATGCTCTGTTCAGTCGGGGCAACCTTTTACACTGCCTGGCCAATAGTAGTGCACTGTTATAGGGAATAGAGGGTGCCTTTTGGGACGTACCCTCTTCAACCACTTATGACGCAGTAATGATCTACAATTAAAATAGTGTCTACTTTCATTCAATATCATCATCATTTATAACGTACAGTATATTCGGCGTGTGTCAAGCCAAAGACACACTTCAACATTGCAAGGACAATTAAGTATTTCTAATTTAATTACGCAAAAATTCACTAATTTTATGACTCCTGTTGATTTGTGCGTTTAGTCAATATGCTTTGCAGTGTCAGACAGTATTCATGTAAAGTTTCCGAGAAATCCTGGTTGGAGGATTCCTGAATCACAAGGGAATAATCAGGAAATCTGGCCTCCTCCAACCAGGATTTCTGGAAAAATTGGGGGAATTTAAAGGAAAGTTATGGGAACTTAAAGGAAAGTTAGAGGAATTTTGACCAAGGTGGTTTCTTTCAGAACCAGGTGTTGGAGGAAAGCCTGCAGTCTGTTGAGCTCCAGAACGCCCGTCTCAAGTCAGACCTCCGCGTGTCACAGCAAGAGAAGGACGCCCTCAAACAGGAAGTGATGTCACTGCACAAACAGCTGCAGAACGGCAACGACAAGGTGAGGCCTACTATGATGACACGTTGATTGGCTGGTTTCAGGTTGGTTGGTTGGCTGGTTTCTGGTTGGTTGGTTGGCTGGTTTCTGGTTGGTTGGCTGGTTTCTGGTTGGTTGGTTGGCTGGTTTCTGGTTGGTTGGTTGACTGGTTTATGGTTGGTTGGCTGGCTGGTTTCTGGTTGGTTGGCTGGTTTCTGGCTGGTTTCTGGTTGGTTGGATGGTTTCTGGTTGGTTGGTTGGCTGGTTTTTGGTTGGCTGGTTTCTGGTTGGTTGGTTGGCTGGTTTCTGGTTGGTTGGCTGGCTGGCTTCAGGTTGGTTGGTTGGCTGGCTTCAGGTTGGTTGGTTGGCTGGCTTCAGGTTGGTTGGTTGGCTGGCTTCAGGTTGGTTGGCTTCAGGTTGGCTGGCTGGCTGGCTGGCTTCAGGTTGGCTGGCTGGTTGGTTGGTTGGCTGGCTGGCTTCAGGTTGGTTGGCTGGCTGGCTTCAGGTTGGTTGGCTGGCTGGCTTCAGGTTGGCTGGCTGGCTCCAGGTTGGCTGGCTGGCTCCAGGTTGGCTGGCTGGCTGGCTTCAGGTTGGCTGGCTGGCTGGCTTCAGGTTGGCTGGCTGGTTAGTTGATTGGCTGGCTTCAGGTTGGCTGGCTGGCTGGCTTCAGGTTGGCTGGCTGGCTGGCTTCAGGTTGGCTGGCTGGCTGGCTTCAGGTTGGTTGATTGGTTAGTTGATTGGCTGGCTTCAGGTTGGTCAGTTCTAATCATTCTATTTCTCTAATCACTATAACGAATGGTGGTTCGGTTGGTTGGTTGGTTGGTTGGCTGGCTGGCTTCAGGTTGGTTGATTGATTAGAACTGACCAACCTGAAGCCAGCCATTCTATTTCTCTAATCACTATAACGAATGGTGGTTTGGTTGCTATAGAAATACTAAAACGGCCATCCAGTCAAATTGCTGCGGTGTGAGCAGCTTTGTCCCTTATAGTATATTTCTATGGGTCAGAGAATGCTCAAGTCTCTCAGCTGATTTGTTATTGTGACGTCTGATGGGTTTTCCTGAATCAGAACCAGGTTCTGGAGATGGCCCTGCACTCCAGCGGATACCAGAGCCAGCAAAATAAGCTGTACCAGGATGAGCTGGCCAGGCTGGTGGAACAGGAACAGCAGCAGCTGAGGCAGGAGAACGAGAGGCTGACCATGGAGCTCCACCACACCAGGGAAAAGGTGAGCTTACAGAGGAAGGGATGGATGGATGTGACAGACTCATTCATCCGTTTGACAAAATATCAACACAATCAGATCTGACTTGATGTCTCAAGATCTTTTAAGTTTGAAGCTTACGGAGGAGAGCGGTACACCCTGAGTATGAATAACTCTTTCAAACCCTGTATCATCTCCTCACAGCTGGAGGCAGCCATCTTGACCGCGAAACAGCAGAAACAGCAGGGCCAGTCCAGCGTGGTGAAGACTGTTGAACAGGAGAAGACTGCTCTGAAGAGAGAGCTGGACGTGATGCATCAGGAGCTACTCTCTGCTCAGAACAAGGTCATCTAACAGGAGGATCTACTTTGACACATGCTCTGATTGGTTGGCTAGCTAGCGCTAGCTGATTGTATTGGTTGAGTTACATTTTCCCTCTACATCAATAGTATCAACCTGTGTAGAAAAGGAAAGCTTACCTCCACATATAATTCCCAAGAAACTTGTATTCCTGAAGTAGTCAGCTTTTGACATTGTCTGTTTGTAAAAGATGCGTCTTTCCTTGTTATCTGATGGTCTTGTGTGCCCGGCGTGATGGTGTGGTTTACAGGTGTGTGAGGTTCAGCGAGAGCTGGACAGTCTACGTCAGGAGAATGAGGGGCTGAAGACCCAACAGGCTCCACTACAGGCCTGGCTTCTGGAGGTCGGTTCTCTGCCAGCCTTCCCTAACTTGTCCCTCACTTGTACTCTGGACTTGAGTCTATCTGTCAAACACCTGTCCTCTTTTTTTTTAAATGTCACCTTTCTCCCTCTTCCTTACTCTTCTGTAATCGCCTATATAAACAGTAAAAAAATATATGTTTTTGTAACACCAATAATTTTCCAGAAACACTATAAAAGTTTGCCGGGCACTGGTGCCTCCTGTCCCAACCCACCTGTCTCTTTAACACAGCCTCTATCCATCTGTCTCTGTCTATCCCTCCTACCCTACATTATGTCCCCTGTCTCTACTCTCTCCCCATCTCTCTTTTTCTCTCATGTCTCTCCCCCGACTCGCTCTCCTCCCTCTGTCTCTCTCCCCCGACTGTCACTCTCAAACTAAAAATAGTTCCACAGGCAGTTGTTACAACAACAAGAAAATAGCTTCAATAGTTGTGTCCAGATACTGGTGGATTCAACTAATATAAGAATGGATGTCCTGATCAGAGATGTTCAGGATGTGAAGAAGTGTTTTTTTTTAGGTCTCCCAGGGGTCAGCATGATGAGTTTAAACAGGAGAACGTAAAGATGACAGTAATATGTAAGTCATTGAGAGAGGACATCAGTTCTGTATGTGAATCCAATGATAGAGAAATCAGATTATCTCCAGGGACAACCAAGGCAGAACAACATGGTTGTGGACGGAATTGCAGAATCTCCACATGAGACCTGGACGGAGTCTGAGAACAAAGTGAGGGAAATGATCTTGGAGATACTGAAGGTGGACCACAGGAAGATTGAGGTGGCCTGACAGGACTAGAAAACCCACCACCGGCCTAGGTGACAGGCCCAGGTGACAGGCCCAGGTGACAGGCCCAGGCCGATAGTGGTCAAGTTCCTGAGGTTCAAGGACAAGGTAGCTGTTCTGGAAAGAGACGACAACTTGAGAGGAACGTACATCTTCCTCAACGAGGACTATCCTGAAGCTGTGCGCCAGAAGAGGAAAGAACTGATCCCAGACATGAAAGCTGCCAGAGCGCGTGGAGACATACACCCTCTATGACAGACTCATTGTCCACCCGACCTCCCAGAAGCCTGGAAGGAATGAGAGAACCAAGCCTATGGCTTCAATCCCACAGTGCACACACACACACACACACACACACACACACACACACACACCAACTGTTTAATGTCTTTTTTTTCTATTGCCTCGCTTGCTCTTTTCCATATTGTCTCTGATCAGCTACCCAGGAAAGGTCTAAAAGATAGCCCATATCAATATATGTAGCCTTAGAAATAACGTTCATGAAATCAATAATAAGTATAGTCAGAAAATATTCAGACCCCTTCCCCTTTTCCACATTTCATGTTACAGCCTTATTCCAAAATGGATTAAATACAAACATGTACACACAATACCCCATAATGACAAAGTAAAAACAGGTTTTTAGAAAATGTTGCATATTTATAAAACAAATACCTTATCTACATAAGTATTCAGACTCTTTGCTATGAGACTGGAAATTGAGCTCAGGTGCATCCTGTTTCCATTGGTCATCCTTGATGTTTCTACAACTTGATTGGAGTCCACCTGTGGTAAATTCATTTGATTGGACATGATTTGGAAAGGATGAGGTCTATATAAAACGAGTGGAGGACAGAGGAGCCTCTTAAAGAAGAAGTTACAGGTCTGTGAGAGCCAGAAATCTTGCTTGTTTGTAGGTGACCAAATACTTATTTTCCACCATAATTTGCAAATAAATTCATTAAAAAATCCTACAATGTGGTTTTCTGGATTTCTTTTCTCATTTTGTCTGTCATGGTTGAAGTGTACCTATGATGAAAATTACAGGCCTCATCTTTTTAAGTGGGAGAACTTGCACAACTGGTGGCTGACTAAATACTTTTTTAACCCACTGTATGTACATTGTTAAGTCTTTTTCGTTGTGTCGGACCCAAATAAGACTAGGAGTCGCTAATGAGATCCCATCAAATCCTCCATCTCTTTCCTTGACTGTATCTGTCCTGTCTGTCGCTCCTCTCTCTCCTGACTCCTCATTATCTCTTCTTCTCCTAACAATCATCCTTGTCTCTCTAGGCCCAGCTGGGTGGTCTGTTGCCCCCCTCCCCTCGCAGGATGCCTGGTGAGTGGAGAGGACAACACTGCGAGAACGACCACAACCCAGAGAACATACAGGTAGGAGAGATCAAGGCTTCCCATCACTTCCTGTAGCAGGCTAATCACCTCCTGTAGCAGGCTAATCACCTCCTGTAGCAGGCTAATCACCTCCTGTAGCAGGCTAATCACCTCCTGTAGCAGGCTAATCACCTCCTGTAGCAGGCTAATCACCTCCTGTAGCAGGCTAATCACACCTCTAACTGGAAATCTATCCTCAGATCTTCTTTTAGTTCTTTGAATCAATCAATGCAGCTGGCATATCTGGTGATCTACAATCTAGCACTTAGTATACAGTATCTTCACCCTCATGGTGTTCAACAGCTATTTACTGCTACTGTCACACTTTATACACTGTATTCTACAGCTCTTCATCATATCCTGTTGATTATGGGAATACCTGACTCTTCTGATCTGCCTTGATTACACTCTGATGGGAACTGAACCACAGACACCTTGATTACATTATTGTAGGAACTGAACCACAGACACCTTGATTACATTATTATAGGAACTGAACCACAGACACCTTGATTACGTTATTATAGGAACTGAACCACAGACACCTTGATTACATTATTATAGGAACTGAACCACAGACACCTTGATTACATTATTATAGGAACTGAACCACAGACACCTTGATTACATTATAGGAACTGAACCACCAACACCTTGATTACATTATTGTAGGAACTGAACCACAGACACCTTGATTACATTATTGTAGGAACTGAACCACAGACACCTTGATTACATTATTATAGGAACTGAACCACAGACACCTTGATTACATTATAGGAACTGAACCACCAACACCTTGATTACATTATTGTAGGAACTGAACCACAGACACCTTGATTACATTATTGTAGGAACTGAACCACAGACACCTTGATTACATTATTATAGGAACTGAACCACAGACACCTTGATTACATTATTGTAGGAACTGAACCACAGACACCTTGATTACATTATTATAGGAACTGAACCACAGACACCTTGATTACATTATTATAGGAACTGAACCACCAACACCTTGATTACATTATTATAGGAACTGAACCACAGACACCTTGATTACATTATTGTAGGAACTGAACCACAGACACCTTGATTACATTATTGTAGGAACTGAACCACAGACACCTTGATTACATTATTATAGGAACTGAACCACAGACACCTTGATTACATTATTGTAGGAACTGAACCACAGACACCTTGATTACATTATTATAGGAACTGAACCACAGACACCTTGATTACATTATTGTAGGAACTGAACCACAGACACCTTGATTACATTATTGTAGGAACTGAAACACAGACACCTTGATTACATTATTGTAGGAACTGAACCACAGACACCTTGATTACATTATTGTAGGAACTGAACCACAGACACCTTGATTACATTATTGTAGGAACTGAACCACAGACACCTTGATTACATTATTGTAGGAACTGAAACACAGACACCTTGATTACATTATTGTAGGAACTGAACCACCAACACCTTGATTACATTATTGTAGGAACTGAAACACAGACACCTTGATTACATTATTGTAGGAACTGAACCACAGACACCTTGATTACATTATTGTAGGAACTGAACCACAGACACCTTGATTACATTATTGTAGGAACTGAAACACAGACACCTTGATTACATTATTATAGGAACTGAAACACAGACACCTTGATTACATTATTGTAGGAACTGAACCACAGACACCTTGATTACATTATTGTAGGAACTGAAACACAGACACCTTGATTACATTATTATAGGAACTGAACCACCAACACCTTGATTACATTATTATAGGAACTGAACCACAGACACCTTGATTACATTATTGTAGGAACTGAACCACAGACACCTTGATTACATTATTGTAGGAACTGAACCACAGACACCTTGATTACATTATAGGAACTGAACCACCAACACCTTGATTACATTATTATAGGAACTGAACCACAGACACCTTGATTACATTATTATAGGAACTGAACCACAGACACCTAGATTACATTATTATAGGAACTGAACCACAGACACCTTGATTACATTATTATAGGAACTGAACCACAGGCACCTTGATTACATTATTATAGGAACTGAAACACAGACACCTTGATTACATTATTGTAGGAACTGAACCACAGACACCTTGATTACATTATTGTAGGAACTGAAACACAGACACCTTGATTACATTATTGTAGGAACTGAACCACAGACACCTTGATTACATTATTGTAGGAACTGAAACACAGACACCTTGATTACATTATTGTAGGAACTGAACCACAGACACCTTGATTACATTATTATAGGAACTGAACCACAGACACCTTGATTACATTATTATAGGAACTGAACCACCAACACCTTACAAAATGTCCCTCCATTTTCACTTTGGGGAATATAAATGTATGAAAATAGAAGTGAGGATTGAAATGCCTCTTTTTTTGGGGGGGGGGGGGGGGGGGGTTCTGTAGCTGTGACATTTTGTCCTGGTTTCATCACCACACCCACTGCCTTGCCATCTTCATGTTTTCTCGTGTGTGTGTGTGTTTTGTAGTGTGTGTTGTAGTAGTGCTGACCCCGTTTAGTCGATAGGCTGTTGGTCAACCGAGATTCTTTCGTCGAGCAGTCGCAATATAATTTTTGTTTTCATGGTGCACCAAACACCTGTGGAATAATCCATTGCGAAGGCCACAGAGATGGTACAGTCCATCACTCTAAGAAATTGCATATGGTTATATTATGTAAAAAATAAATAATGGTGCAACACTAATAAATAATATTATTTTTATAACACGTGTGCTCTCTCGCTGTCCGTGTTTCTAGAACATAATATTCTGTGTGCCGTATAATTGACGACTTTCCCTTTGTTGCCATGCTAAGCAGCATGTTGGGATTGAGAACAGGAGGAGGCAGCAGCAGCTGAAACGAGGAAACAGCCCTTAGCCGAATTGTCTAAAAAAAATTGACGAGAGAGAATCCTAATTTTAATTTGTTCTAGAATCAATCAGTCTAACATGCTGCCCAGACCGCTCGTACGCATGTTGAGTTTGTTCACCCACACCAGACGCGATGAGGACACGCAGGTTGGAGTGTGGACCTCGGTTCAATCACCCACGTGGGTATATGCTCCTAAAAACCAATGAGATGGTAGAGGCGGGACTTGCAGAGCGTCAAGCGTCACAAATAGAACCAAGTTCTCTTAGTGTTTACACTGGTCCAAATGGTCAGAGAAAATATTGTAATCTAACAGCAACTGTTTGGCACGCACATACTCACACAACGCTTCCTCCTCTACCCTCTGTTTACTTGACCACCAGTAGTTTCATGAACTTAAGTCAAATGTCTTCCACAGATCTGACTTCCCCCTCCGGAGCGTTCACCCGTTTTCCAGTTTGTTGTTCACGCCATCCACATCCATTTTGCTGTGTGTTACGACGTTCGGGTTTTGTTATAATTTATTGACGTGGTTACGATGGGCTGTAGGTCAGGCGTCGCATGTTTTGTGTGAAGAGAGCGAGTGTTGAGGGAATAGCCAAAAAAATAAAATAAATGGTTCCTTAACAAATGAGGGATTTCAGTAACAAAACTTTTCAGTCCGTAACAAGTAAGAAACTAAATGGCTGTAACGAAGTGGCAGCTTCAGCACGGACAGGAAAATAAACGCTGTGCTGTGATGCCTTTTCTCTGCAGTAGGGAGGAGAGCGAGAAGATGCGCGTCAGTCACACAGGCACTCGCTCTTCTTTTTACCAGTGTGACCATCGGGCTCGAGTCCATTTGTGTGATCAAATAAATATCAGACAAGCTCACTGCATATGTAGGTGATTTGATTCAAACACACAGGGTGTGCGTAAGTTTAAACATTTCGACCAATAGATTGTTCGTAAGAACAGGACGGCCTTCGTCGACCAAGATTATTATTGTTGTTTTTTTTGTCTGGGACAGCCGTAGTGTGTGGGGAGTGTACGTTCTGGGTTTGGTTGTGTTTTCTCTAGATTCACCATGTCTGTCACTTTCTATTCTGGTGGGGGTTGGTGCTCAGATTGCACAGCTAAAGCCGCAGAGTTAATTGCATAGCCCTGCCTTGAGAAGGTTAAAGGACTAGACTAGAGGCTTGGATGGGGGGGGGGGGTGAGCCCTGGTGAAGTGTACCTGCCTTCTCTCTCCAGGGTGCTGCAATGCCAGAACAGAGGGCCGCTCATGCCGACAGCTACCGGAGGATCGGTGGACTCTGACTGACAGCAGCTTGGCAGTTTCAAACATCCCCTAGTCTGGGTTCCTTACTTTCCGTCTGTCCTCCTCACCTAACTCCAGCCCCACCTGATTCTCCAAGACTCATCTCCCCTTAATTCCCCTTACCTGGTAGTTTCTAACTCCCTCCAAGCCTGTCCTCCTCACCTAACCCCAGCCCCACCTGATTCTCCAAGACTCATCTCCCCTTAATTCCCCTTACCTGGTCGTTTCTAACTCCCTCCAAACCTGTCATCCTCACCTAACCCCAGCCCAACCTAATCCTCCAGGAATTCCCTGAATTTCCCCATATCCCACTTCGTTTGTTACTCTGCCTTCCGTCCTTATAGGAGATGACCAGTGATCTGAATGGGGTGTTAGATACAGCTCAGTGTAAGGGGGTGTGTAATGAGTGTATGCATCCACTAGGTGGCGTTTGAGAGTAAAACAAGCTAGTCTTTTGTTATTTTCCTCAAATCAAAGTGCTTTCTTAAACTCTTAACAGTATGTGAACTGTTGAGTCAAAGGTTCATGAAATAAGCTCTGATTGCAGTAGATTCCTTGTTCCAACAATGTATTATGTGAAATATTTTTCACTGTATTTCATATTGATATTTTTTTTGTTGCACTTAACCCACATCACCAATATCAACTGATTTTTTTTTATCTTTGTCACATAGGATCTTAATAAAGTTTTGTTGGTGAACATGCTCACCTCTCACTACAGGTACGGGTATATCTGAAAGTACTGTGGTTTATTGTGAAACTGGACCTGTTTAGTACCAACAGTATTGAACTGGAAAGGACCAACAACAGTTTTGATTGTAAAACAAATGTACATATTTTTTTCATGATATTTATCAGAGAGCTTTGATTCATGTTGCAACCATGTTATAGTATTGTCGCTATGGTTCTTCGGGATCTTTTGATAGTCCAGACTGAACTAATAAGATCCAGGTGGTATCAGGGTCTTCTAGATCATGTCAAACCACCAGTTTTATTCTCTATTGCTCTGTGTGCTTCTGTTTTCGTTCATTTTTATTTAAATTCACGTATTGTATTTAACTTTTTGTAGAATTATTATTTTTTTTTTTTACGTTTCTGGATCAACAAGTTGGAAAATATAATTTAATATTTATTCATTTGTTTTTATCCATTTTATTTAGCTGTGATGTCACTTTTTCAATAAATGCACTACGATGTATTTCACTGGAAAGAATCAAGAGAAATAAAGCATTTCGTTTTCGAGTTTTGTGTTCCGTGGCTGCCTGCCTTGGCGTTATATCACATGCTCTGACGGTTTCCTCTCTGATTGTCCTGTTGAAACATCTTTGCTATTGTAAGAGTACAGTGCCTTGCGAAAGTATTCGGCCCCCTTGAACTTTGCGACCTTTTGCCACATTTCAGGCTTCAAACATAAAGATATAAAACTGTATTTTTTTGTGAAGAATCAACAACAAGTGGGACACAATCATAAAGTGGAACGACATTTATTGGATATTTCAAACTTTTTTAACAAATCAAAAACTGAACAATTGGGCGTGCTAAATTATTCAGCCCCTTTACTTTCAGTGCAGCAAACTCTCTCCAGAAGTTCAGTGAGGATCTCTGAATGATCCAATGTTGACCTAAATGACTAATGATGATAAATACAATCCACCTGTGTGTAATCAAGTCTCCGTCTAAATGCACAGTCCAGACCTGAATCCAATCGATAATCTGTGGAAAGAACTGAAAACTGCTGTTCACAAATGCTCTCCATCCAACCTCACTGAGCTCGAGCTGTTTTGCAAGGAGGAATAATGTCAGTCTCTCGATGTGCAAAACTGATAGAGACATACCCCAAGCGACTTACAGCTGTAATCGCAGCAAAAGGTGGCGCTACAAAGTATTAACTTAAGGGGGCTGAATAATTTTGCACGCCCAATTTTTCCGTTTTTGATTTGTTAAAAAAGTTTGAAATATCCAATAAATGTCGTTCCACTTCATGATTGTGTCCCACTTGTTGTTGATTCTTCACAAAAAAATACAGTTTTATATCTTTATGTTTGAAGCCTGAAATGTGGCAAAAGGTCGCAAAGTTCAAGGGGGCCGAATACTTTCGCAAGGCACTGTATATTACCACATAGAAGACCAATCCGTTTTCTACACCTATTTGCCAGTTTTATGAGCAAGAAGCCATACTTTGTAGGTACTAAATGGCATGGGTGTTAGGCCGGAGAGGAAGTGCAGAGCCAGCAAACCGTGCCAATATATCCGCCAAACACTGGCTTCGAGGGTATTACTTTTATACAACGGGTTACCAACATATTCAAATAATTATTTACCTATTTTCATTCCTGTTATTTTGATACATTTATTCATAGCATTTCATCCTTCCACAAGATGTAGTCCCGAAACAAATTTATTTTTGCTACCCAAGCCGGCTGGTTATTCCTTCTATTGGTTCCGTTCCGTTGCCAGAGATGCGACCAAGTCGTTCAGTCTTTATGTTCTGTATCTACAGACGAGACCCAGTCGTTCAGTCTTTATGTTCTGTATCTACAGACGAGACCCAGTCGTTCAGTCTTATGTTCTGTATCTACGGACGAGACCCAGTCGTTCAGTCTTTATGTTCTGTATCTACGGACGAGACCCAGTCGTTCAGTCTTTATGTTCTGTATCTACGGACGAGACCCAGTCGTTCAGTCTGTTTGTTCTGTATCTACGGACGAGACCCAGTCGTTCAGTCTTTATGTTCTGTATCTACGGACGAGACCCAGTCGTTCAGTCTTTATGTTCTGTATCTACGGACGAGACCCAGTCGTTCAGTCTTTATGTTCTGTATCTACGGACGAGACCCAGTCGTTCAGTCTGTTTGTTCTGGATCTACGGACGTGACCCAGTCGTTCAGTCTTATGTTCTGTATCTACGGACGTGACCCAGTCGTTCAGTCTTATGTTCTGTACCTACGGACGCGACCCAGTCGTTCAGTCTTATGTTCTGTATCTATGGACGAGACCCAGTCGTTCGTTCTAAGTATTCCATTGCCATACTGGAAGGAAACGTTATTATCCCTTGCTCGCTATCTAGCCAACGACGGCTAATTTACAGTCACGTCAAACAGTGCAGCCAGAATAACAACAGTAGATGCATTTGTTTGAGTTGGAGATTGAATTAGAATATTGAAACAATGTTGCAAATATCTGAGGCCATACGGTTTATGCAAATTTCCACTGTTGAAAACTAAATGCTAGTCTAAAAATAAATTGGATGTCTAGATGCTTTTTATTGTGGAGATCAAGTTGATCTTCCCTGCCTGGGCTGATGAGACAGTGAATAGCGCAGGCAAATGGAACAGAGGAAATATTTTATTAACGTCCAAAGATTTAGCTGGTGGCAATGTGTGGAATAGACACAGGCTGGTGATGCGCTTTTAACCAATCCGCATTCAGGATTAGACCCACCCGTTGTTTAAAGCCAGACATGCAGTACAGTACTCCTAATTATTTACATGTGTGATTTTTAAACCATACGTGTTTCTTTTCCATGCCAGATGGTTAAACATGTCAGATGGTACATACAGATGGCTAAACATGTCAGATGGTACATACAGATGGCTAAACATGTCAGCTGGTACATACAGATGGCTAAACATGCCAGATGGTACATACAGATAGTTAAACATGCCAGATGGTTAAACATGTCAGATGGTACATACAGATGGTTCAACATGCCAGATGGTACATACAGATGGTTCAACATGCCAGATGGTACATACAGATGGTTCAACATGCCAGGTGGTACATACAGATGGTTCAACATGCCAGATGGTACATAAAGATGGTTAAACATGCCAGATGGTGCATAAAGATGGTTAAACATGCCAGATGGTGCATACAGATGGTTAAACATGCCAGGTGGTACATACAGATGGTTAAACATGTCAGATGATGCATAAAGATGGTTAAAACGTCCGATGGTACATACATATGGTATATAAAGATGGTTAAACATGCCAGATGGTACATACAGATGGTTAAACATGCCAGGTGGTACATAAATATGGTTAAACATGCCAGGTGGTACATACACGTGGTTAAACATGCCATATGGTACATAAATATGGTTAAACATGCCAGGTGGTACATAAATATGGTTAAACATGCCAGATGGTACATCAAGATGGTTAAACATGCCAGGTGGTACATAAATATGGTTAAACATGCCATATGGTACATCAAGATGGTTAAACATGCCAGATGGCACATACAGGTGGTTAAACATGCCAGGTGGTACATCAAGATGGTTAAACATGCCATATGGTACATACAGGTGGTTAAACATGCCAGATGGTACATAAATATGGTTAAACATGCCATATGGTACATAAAGATGGTTCAACATGCCAGATGGTACATAAAGATGGTTCAACATGCCAGATGATGCATAAAGATGGTTAAACATCTGTATACCTCTTCTCCATCACCAGGATGAGAGGTCGATGATGATAATGATGAAGATGGAGGAGCGTATGAGGGAAATCGAACTGTCGCTGCATAACGTCAAGCTGCTTCTCAAAGAGAAGGTCTCTCAACTGAAAGATCAGGTACCGTTTAATCTATAGGCCAAATATAGGATTTACTATTAACATTATAGTCATTTAGCAGGCTTTTATCCAAAACAACTTTTAAAGGCGCAATTAAGGTTAGGTGCCTTGCTCAAGGGCACGTCAACAGATGTTTCACCTTGTCTGCTCTGAACCGGCAACCTTTCTGCTACTGGCCCACAACCTTTTTGCTACTGGCCCACAACCTTTCTGTTACTGGCCCACAACCTTTCTGTTACTGGCCCACAACCTTTCTGTTACTGGCCCACAACATTTATTCTACTGGCCCACAACCTTTCTGTTACTGGCCCACAACCTTTCTGTTACTGGCCCACAAGCCTTCTGTTACTGGCCCACAACCTTTCTGTTACTGGCCCGCAAGCCTTCTGTTACTGGCCCACAACCTTTCTGTTACTGGCCCACAAGCCTTCTGTTACTGGCCCACAACCTTTCTGCTACTGGCCCACAAGCCTTCTGTTACTGGCCCACAACCTTTCTGTCACTGGCCCTCAACCTTTCTGCTACTGGCCCACAACCTTTCTGCTACTGGCCCACAACCTTTCTGTTACTGGCCCACAACCTTTCTGTTACTGGCCCACAACCTTTCTGTTACTGGCCCACAACCTTTCTGTTACTGGCCCACAAGCCTTCTGTTACTGGCCCACAACCTTTCTGTTACTGGCCCACAAGCCTTCTGTTACTGGCCCACAACCTTTCTGCTACTGGCCCACAAGCCTTCTGTTACTGGCCCACAACCTTTCTGTTACTGGCCCTCAACCTTTCTGTTACTGGCCCACAACCTTTCTGTTACTGGCCCACAACCTTTCTGTTGCTGCTGCCCCTGTTAAAGCCCTCAGTCAGTGGTCTCTTTACTATGTTATCTCAGAATATGTTATCACTTTTTCTATATTGGTTTTTACTGAGTGAGGTTACCTAGCAATTATTGGGACTTGGATAATGTCACGTGAGTTGTTTATTGAGCCCTCTGACAAGTTGTTATAAAATACATGTATGGAATCAATGCAGTGTAAATGTATGATGACACAGTATCAAGGTTAGACACTTAGTGACAGTTGGTGTTTGTAAAAAGGGCTTTTTAAAATAAATGTGGTTGGTTGATGTTCTCACTCTGTTCTGTCTCTAGCACCACAAGAACGGTAAAGCTGATTCGTTGATCAAGGACCTGTACGTGGAGAACGCCCAGCTGCTGAAGGCCTTGGAGATGACCGAGCGGAGACAGAAAGTAGCAGAGAAGAAGAACTATCTACTGGATGAGAAGATCTCCAGCCTCAACAAGATAGTCAGAGACCTGAGCCCCTCACCCCTACCCACAATGCCCTACCATTTCACCTGTTCCTCACACTCCACCTGAGCCCCACACCCCTACCCACAATGCCCTACCACTTGACCGGTCCCTAAGACTATACCTCACCCCTACCCCCAGTTCCCCTCACCCCTACACCCAGTCCCCTCACCCCTACACCCAGTCCCCTCACCCCTACACCTATTCCCCTACACCCAGTCCCCTCACCCCTACATCCAGTCCCCTCACCCCTACACCCAGTCCCCTCACCCTTACACCCAGTCCCCTCACCCCTACACCTAATCCCCTACCCCCAGTCCCCTCACCCCTACACCCAGTCCCCTACCCACAATGCCCTACCACTTGACCGGTCCCTAAGACTATACCTCACTCCTACCCGCAGTCCCCTCACCCCTACCCTCAGTCCCCTCACCCCTACCCCCAGTCCCCTCACCCCTACCCCCAGTCCCCTCACCCCTACACCCAGTCCCCTACCCACAATGCCCTACCACTTGACCCTTTCCTATAATAACACATTACATTTTGTAGAGCGCTGTTCATTTCCAGACGTAAATCCCAAATCTCTTTACAGAGAAATCATCCAAAGAAAATAAGCTTTAGTGAAAGGACGTAAAAACATTAGGTGAGACGTTAAAATGCTTCACTTTATTAATTCAACCATTTAAAAATAAAAAACTTAAAAAAACAAGCACACACACAACATGAAAAAGCCATACATGCACATGAGTTAAATCATGGAGAATAACACACAATAAAGTGTGGGACTTATTTCCATTGTGGTCCTCTTGAGACAAGATGGCTAGACAAGATCCAACACGGTTGAACCCAGTATTACAGCGAGATATGAAAACAAAGGAGAACAACCACATCTATCTCATCGTACACAAGACACACGGAATAGCAAAGGAGGCCACAAGGACGGAACCATACAACTTGAAACGACGGACAACACAACATAGATGACAGAAAGTGAAACACCGTTTGAAGAAGTGTTTTTCCCCACGTTTCTTTGGGACTGCAAAGGGAGTCTTGGAGCAATTGACCGGCGTGAACCTGAAGACTGTTTGTGGCTGAGGAGTTCACCGAGTTATTGGGGACCAGAGGCATTGAGGGTTTTTGAAGAGTATCAGGAGGGTTTTTGAAGAGTATCAGGAGGGTTTTCGAAGTTGGTTTTACATTGGGTGGGGGTAGCCAGTGTAGGCTAGAATGGGGGTGATGGGGGCAGATCTCCAGGTTCCTGTGCGGGGCGCTGTTCTGCACATTCTGCATCCTGTGGATGCTTTTTGACGGGGAGACCATCAAGGAGGGCATTGTAGTCATCGAGTCGGGAGGTGACGAGGGAGGTAACCAGCAGGTTTGGAGAGAACAGGTGATGTTTCTCAGGTGAAATAATACCTTTTTTTTTTTGCGGAGAAAGTGAGGGGTCCAGAAAGTAGGATGGAGTGGCCGCCAAAGACTACACACTACCTGAGCCTACCTATGCCCTACCTGAGCCCACCTGTGCCCTACCTGAGCCCACCTGTGCCCTACCTGAGCCCACCTGTGTCCTACCTGAGCCCACCTGTGCCCTACCTCCAGTCCCCTAGCATTTCACTACAATCATAATAACATCTGCTTACCATGTGTATGTGACCAATAAAATTTGATTTATTACCTATCAACTGGTCTTAATGTAGTAGCCAGGTGTGTGCTAGACAGGTGTGTGCGAGACAGATGTGTGCGAGACAGGTGTGTGCTAGACAGGTGTGTGCGAGACAGATGTGTGCGAGATAGGTGTGCGCGAGACAGCTGTGAGCTGAACATGTGTGTGCTGAACATGTGTGTGCTAGACAGGTGTGTGCTAGACAGGTGTGAGCTGAACATGTGTGTGCTAGACAGGTGTGAGCTGAACATGTGTGTGCTAGACAGGTGTGAGCTGAACATGTGTGTGCTAGACAGGTGTGAGCTGAACGTGTGTGCTAGACAGGTGTGTGCTAGACAGGTGTGAGCTGAACATGTGTGTGCTAGACAGGTGTGTGCTAGACAGGTGTGAGCTGAACATGTGTGTGCTAGACAGGTGTGTGCTAGACAGGTGTGTGCTAGACAGGTGTGAGCTGAACATGTGTGTGCTAGACAGGTGTGTGCTAGACAGGTGTGTGCTAGACAGGTGTGAGCTGAACATGTGTGTGCTAGACAGGTGTGAGCTGAACATGTGTGTGCTAGACAGGTGTGTGCTAGACAGGTGTGAGCTGAACATGTGTGTGCTAGACAGGTGTGTGCTAGACAGGTGTGAGCTGAACATGTGTGTGCTAGACAGGTGTGTGCGAGACAGGTGTGAGCTGAACATGTGTGTGCTGAACATGTGTGTGCTAGACAGGTGTGTGCTAGACAGGTGTGAGCTGAACATGTGTGTGCTAGACAGGTGTGAGCTGAACATGTGTGTGCTAGACAGGTGTGTGCTAGACAGGTGTGTGCTAGACAGGTGTGTGCTAGACAGGTGTGAGCTGAACATGTGTGTGCTAGACAGGTGTGTGCTAGACAGGTGTGAGCTGAACATGTGTGTGCTAGACAGGTGTGTGCTAGACAGGTGTGAGCTGAACATGTGTGTGCTAGACAGGTGTGAGCTGAACATGTGTGTGCTAGACAGGTGTGTGCTAGACAGGTGTGAGCTGAACATGTGTGTGCTAGACAGGTGTGAGCTGAACATGTGTGTGCTAGACAGGTGTGAGCTGAACATGTGTGTGCTAGACAGGTGTGTGCTAGACAGGTGTGTGCTAGACAGGTGTGTGCTAGACAGGTGTGAGCTGAACATGGATGGAACCATGTGTGTCTTTGGACGGAACTACAGCATTACACTACCATTCCACCTACTGGCATGCCCAAGGCCCAATACTTGTACATTACAGCATTATCATCTACTCTGAGCGATATACTACAAAGCAGGATCAATGAGTTCGCCGTCTAACTTTGATAAGCAACCAGAAATAACTGTTGATTTTATGGTTGTTAAAAAAATTTTTTTTAAAAAGATAAACCTAGAAATGTATTTTGTTGTTTGTTAAATAAATGAGACCATGCCCATTTTCAAGCTCATCTTTATTACAAAATAAAACGTTATATCAGAATATTTAGGCAACTTAGCTATCTGACACTGATCCTGCTTTGAAGTGGACCTCTCTGGGCCTGTTCTCACCAGTCCACCACCAGTCCAACACCAGTCCAACACCAGTCCAACACCAGTCCACCACCAGTCCACCACCAGTCCAACACCAGTCCAACACCAGTCCACCACCAGTCCAACACCAGTCCACCACCAGTCCACCACCAGTCCAACACCAGTCCACCACCAGTCCACCACCAATCCAACACCAGTCCACCACCAGTCCACCACCAGTCCAACACCAGTCCAACACCAGTCCAACACCAGTCCAACACCAGTCCACCACCAGTCCAACACCAGCACTTGCTTTACCACCGTCAGTGAAGTATTACCCCAGCATCTTCTTAGTCTTTTAAAGTATGAAAACATTGCAGATGTTTTTATTTGAATTATGACATTTAGAAACGTTTCAAAGTGCTGTTGTTTTTTTAAAGTGGAAAACTTGTGCTTACATAGCAGCTTCCATGCATATCAAATTAACTTTTAATTTAATCTCCAGTTTTGGAGCATTTTAATTAATTCTCATCGTACTAGCTACGGGACAGCTCTGAGGGCTATTCTGACGTTTACTTATTGTCAGTTATTTACATATTTACACATTGTACTGTATGTCTCACCTACCTCTAGAATACAGTACCTTTTTGTTTTAAGGTTTTTCATTCATCTTTCAATATAATATTAGGAAATATGTTGCGTATAACTTATTTGTATCCAATAATAATTGTTTGTCTCGAAGAATGTTAAGTTGATCACAAAAGTTGTTTATTTTTTTTATTTTTTTTTACCATGATACTAAACCACTGTACCAGAGAACATTCCTGATAAGGAATGACAACCCATTCTCATATGGGAGGTGAGGATATTTGTAGGTATGTATTCAGTTGGGCCATTCCTTCAAAACAGACTTTGACAAGAGGCTACCTGGGATGGTGCAGTGGTCTATTTGGCTACAAACAAGTGCTATCCTTCAAACTACAAAAAAAAAAAAAAAAAAGTTAATAAAATGTACGTTTATTTTTTAATTAAAAATAAATAAAAAAATACCCCCCTTTAACTCCCTATTTTTACCCCCCTTTTTTCTCCCTATTGTATTTTAAACTGTGAGCATATGTAGCTACGGTATGACTTCACTGTGGTATTCCCATCCCACAACCCTCCGCGGGCTGGAATGAAGTGAGGAGGCGGTGAGCAGTTTGTGTGGAGCTGATGACATGGGCTGGAGAACTCCACTGAATGGAAAAGCTACTTCGACTTCAACTGGCTTGGAGAAGAAAAACAGTGATTTAACTGGGCGAAAATAGTTTACTTCAGCAAAACTGGCTAGAATTAGTTGATACAAGCAATCGTTCTATTTTGGCTGATTGTCTAAATTGCCAGAATATTAGCAAAAGGTATGCGTAAGTTAACTAACGTTAGCCAAGTCTGTAGTTTAATTAGCCTAGCTAGCTAGCTAACTTTAGTTAGCTAAAATGTACACACTACAGATTGGAAGGGACGCTCGTAGTTTTTGGGGAACTTTCCACGAGTTTATTACATTGCATTGATGTCTCCTTTTTGAGTTATGCTTTCAAGAAAGAAAAGTAAAAGCGAGGCGTCGAAACCAGCGGAAGTACACGGGAAATATGTGAAGAAGGAGACTTCACCAGTCCTGAGAAGTAAGTTGGTTGGCTAACTAGCTACCTAGGTTAGCAGTGTCTCTTCGTTCACTTTTTACAAGTCGCGAGTTTTTGGTCATATGTTGATACCCAATCATAAGAAGTTTGGTAAACGTAATATTTAATAGTTACTGTGTCTTCTGCATGTCTAACTAGTAGCTAGCTTGCCAGCGTTTGCCAAAGTTGATTATATATGCGGCTAACTAGTTAGCTAGCTCTGGTCCCAAGCGCTATTCAGCTAACTTGTTAGCTAGCTCTGGTCCCGAACGTTACATTAATACATCCATTGTTGATTTCCAAACATGATTTTGTTGAGTGAAAGGCTTTAGTTACTAACTAAAGATGTTGGTAGAGCGCGGACGAGTCCGAACTCTAATCTGAATGCTCAGAATGTAGAGACTGATTCCCGGGGTCTTTGTGTCAATGAGTGGATTGGTAAATTATTGTCGAATACCCAACTTTTTCAAGCTTGTGGTCCGTCTCCCCTCCCTAATGTTTTTGACACACACTGTTGGTCTGTTTCAGATCTCATGCCCTCATTCATCCGACATGGACCCACTATTCCCAGACGCACCGAGGTCCCTCTGCCGGAGCCTGGTCCCTCAGCCTACCCTGTGGGAACCAGCCCTGAACCAGTGGTGGTCCGCAACAAGAGCTTCCTGCGCGCCCCTGTGCAGAGACCACCCCACGAGGTGGCTCGGAGAGAGAGCCATAGGATGTCAGCCCCTCCGTACCTGCCACGTAGCCTGGGGGATATAACCCACGAGTACGGAGGCTCCTCGCAGTCCTTCCTCACGGACGTGAGCGCCGTGGCTGAGAACGGTGACGCTGGACGCTACTACTACCCCCCGCCTCCGGAACCTTACTACGACAGCCAGCAGCAGCAGCAACAGCAACAGCAGCAGAGACGGCCTCAGCCCAGGCCCCAGCAGCCCAGAGCACCTGAACGCTTCCATGAGGACTATAGATACTATGAACACAACGAACATCCAAACTTCCAAAGACTACCACCACCACCACAACAACACACTTCGCCGACCCCAAACAGACCGCCAACAGGTAAGCATAAAGTGGTGGTTTCCCCCGACATAAATTAATCTTAGTCCTGGATTAAAAATAATTTTAAAAAATACATCTAAACTCTCCCAGAAACCACCCCAAATAAGTCTTACCTAATACTTTTTTAAATTTTTTTTATCAGTTGAACCCATTTCAATTGGATACAATATGAGGGGGAAAAAAATAAGAAACCCGTACACTGCTCTTGCTAGTATCACTGCTCATTATTAAGCTTTACGTATTGGCCTTAGTCAGAGCTTTTTTCTTTCTTTTTGTCTTTGAAAAGCTCTGACGAAGAGGATTGAGGATGATACGTAAAGCTTAAAGAGCAGTGATTACTAGCCAGAGCAGTGGTACTAGCCAGAGCAGTGGTACTAGCCAGAGCAGGTGGTACTAGCCAGAGCAGTGGTACTAGCCAGAGCAGTGGTACTAGCCAGAGCAGTGATACTAGCCAGAGCAGTGATACTAGCCAGAGCAGTGATACTAGCCAGAGCAGTGGTACTAGCCAGAGCAGTGGTACTAGCCAGAGCAGTGGTACTAGCCAGAGCAGTGATACTAGCCAGAGCAGTGGTACTAGCCAGAGCAGTGATACTAGCCAGAGCAGTGATACTAGCCAGAGCAGTGGTACTAGCCAGAGCAGTGGTACTAGCCAGAGCAGTGATACTAGCCAGAGCAGTGGTACTAGCCAGAGCAGTGGTACTAGCCAGAGCAGTGGTACTAGCCAGAGCAGTGGTACTAGCCAGAGCAGTGGTACTAGCCAGAGCAGTGATTACTAGCCAGAGCAGTGGTACTAGCCAGAGCAGTGGTACTAGCCAGAGCAGTGGTACTAGCCAGAGCAGTGGTACTAGCCAGAGCAGTGGTACTAGCCAGAGCAGTGATACTAGCCAGAGCAGTGGTACTAGCCAGAGCAGTGATACTAGCCAGAGCAGTGGTACTAGCCAGAGCAGTGGTACTAGCCAGAGCAGTGATACTAGCCAGAGCAGTGGTACTAGCCAGAGCAGTGGTACTAGCCAGAGCAGTGGTACTAGCCAGAGCAGTGATACTAGCCAGAGCAGTGGTACTAGCCAGAGCAGTGGTACTAGCCAGAGCAGTGATACTAGCCAGAGCAGTGATACTAGCCAGAGCAGTGATACTAGCCAGAGCAGTGGTACTAGCCAGAGCAGTGGTACTAGCCAGAGCAGTGGTACTAGCCAGAGCAGTGATACTAGCCAGAGCAGTGATACTAGCCAGAGCAGTGATACTAGCCAGAGCAGTGATACTAGCCAGAGCAGTGGTACTAGCCAGAGCAGTGGTACTAGCCAGAGCAGTGATACTAGCCAGAGCAGTGGTACTAGCCAGAGCAGTGGTACTAGCCAGAGCAGTGGTACTAGCCAGAGCAGTGATACTAGCCAGAGCAGTGGTACTAGCCAGAGCAGTGGTACTAGCCAGAGCAGTGGTACTAGCCAGAGCAGTGGTACTAGCCAGAGCAGTGGTACTAGCCAGAGCAGTGATACTAGCCAGAGCAGTGATACTAGCCAGAGCAGTGGTACTAGCCAGAGCAGTGGTACTAGCCAGAGCAGTGGTACTAGCCAGAGCAGTGATACTAGCCAGAGCAGTGGTACTAGCCAGAGCAGTGATACTAGCCAGAGCAGTGATACTAGCCAGAGCAGTGATACTAGCCAGAGCAGTGGTACTAGCCAGAGCAGTGATACTAGCCAGAGCAGTGATACTAGCCAGAGCAGTGGTACTAGCCAGAGCAGTGGTACTAGCCAGAGCAGTGGTACTAGCCAGAGCGAGCAGTGGTACTAGCCAGAGCAGTGGTACTAGCCAGAGCAGTGATACTAGCCAGAGCAGTGGTACTAGCCAGAGCAGTGGTACTAGCCAGAGCAGTGACACTAGCCAGAGCAGTGACACTAGCCAGAGCAGTGGTACTAGCCAGAGCAGTGATACTAGCCAGAGCAGTGATACTAGCCAGAGCAGTGGTACTAGCCAGAGCAGTGGTACTAGCCAGAGCAGTGGTACTAGCCAGAGCAGCGATACTAGCCAGAGCAGCGGTACTAGCCAGAGCAGCGATACTAGCCAGAGCAGTGATACTAGCCAGAGCAGTGGTACTAGCCAGAGCAGTGGTACTAGCCAGAGCAGTGGTACTAGCCAGAGCAGTGGTACTAGCCAGAGCAGTGATACTAGCCAGAGCAGTGGTACTAGCCAGAGCAGTGATACTAGCCAGAGCAGTGGTACTAGCCAGAGCAGTGATACTAGCCAGAGCAGTGATACTAGCCAGAGCAGTGATACTAGCCAGAGCAGTGGTACTAGCCAGAGCAGTGGTACTAGCCAGAGCAGTGGTACTAGCCAGAGCAGTGATACTAGCCAGAGCAGTGGTACTAGCCAGAGCAGTGGTACTAGCCAGAGCAGTGATACTAGCCAGAGCAGTGATACTAGCCAGAGCAGTGATACTAGCCAGAGCAGTGATACTAGCCAGAGCAGTGGTACTAGCCAGAGCAGTGATACTCCAGAGCAGTGGTACTAGCCGGAGCAGTGGTACTAGCCGGAGCAGTGATACTAGCCGGAGCAGTGGTACTAGCCGGAGCAGTGGTACTAGCCGGAGCAGTGATACTAGCCGGAGCAGTGGTACTAGCCGGAGCAGTGATACTAGCCAGAGCAGTGATACTAGCCAGAGCAGTGCTACTAGCCAGAGCAGTGGTACTAGCCAGAGCAGTGATACTAGCCAGAGCAGTGGTACTAGCCAGAGCAGTGGTACTAGCCAGAGCAGTGATACTAGCCAGAGCAGTGGTACTAGCCAGAGCAGTGGTACTAGCCAGAGCAGTGGTACTAGCCAGAGCAGTGATACTAGCCAGAGCAGTGATACTAGCCAGAGCAGTGATACTAGCCAGAGCAGTGGTACTAGCCAGAGCAGTGGTACTAGCCAGAGCAGTGATACTAGCCAGAGCAGTGGTACTAGCCAGAGCAGTGATACTAGCCAGAGCAGTGGTACTAGCCAGAGCAGTGGTACTAGCCAGAGCAGTGGTACTAGCCAGAGCAGTGATACTAGCCAGAGCAGTGGTACTAGCCAGAGCAGTGATACTAGCCAGAGCAGTGATACTAGCCAGAGCAGTGATACTAGCCAGAGCAGTGATACTAGCCAGAGCAGTGGTACTAGCCAGAGCAGTGATACTAGCCAGAGCAGTGGTACTAGCCAGAGCAGTGATACTAGCCAGAGCAGTGATACTAGCCAGAGCAGCGGTACTAGCCAGAGCAGCGGTACTAGCCAGAGCAGCGATACTAGCCAGAGCAGTGGTACTAGCCAGAGCAGCGGTACTAGCCAGAGCAGCGGTACTCCAGAGCAGTGATACTAGCCAGAGCAGTGATACTAGCCAGAGCAGTGGTACTAGCCAGAGCAGCGGTACTCCAGAGCAGTGATACTAGCCAGAGCAGTGATACTAGCCAGAGCAGTGGTACTAGCCAGAGCAGTGATACTAGCCAGAGCAGTGATACTAGCCAGAGCAGCGGTACTAGCCAGAGCAGCGGTACTAGCCAGAGCAGTGATACTAGCCAGAGCAGTGATACTAGCCAGAGCAGTGGTACTAGCCAGAGCAGTGGTACTCCAGAGCAGTGATACTAGCCAGAGCAGTGATACTAGCCAGAGCAGTGATACTAGCCAGAGCAGTGGTACTAGCCAGAGCAGTGGTACTAGCCAGAGCAGTGATACTAGCCAGAGCAGCGGTACTAGCCAGAGCAGCGGTACTAGCCAGAGCAGTGATACTAGCCAGAGCAGTGATAAGAGCAGTGATACTAGCCAGAGCAGTGGTACTAGCCAGAGCAGTGGTACTAGCCAGAGCAGTGGTACTAGCCAGAGCAGTGATACTCCAGAGCAGTGGTACTAGCCAGAGCAGTGATACTAGCCAGAGCAGTGATACTAGCCAGAGCAGTGGTACTAGCCAGAGCAGTGGTACTAGCCGGAGCAGTGATACTAGCCGGAGCAGTGGTACTAGCCGGAGCAGTGGTACTAGCCGGAGCAGTGATACTAGCCGGAGCAGTGATACTAGCCAGAGCAGTGATACTAGCCAGAGCAGTGATACTAGCCGGAGCAGTGATACTAGCCAGAGCAGTGATACTAGCCAGAGCAGTGATACTAGCCGGAGCAGTGGTACTAGCCAGAGCAGTGGTACTAGCCAGAGCAGTGGTACTAGCCAGAGCAGTGATACTAGCCAGAGCAGTGATACTAGCCAGAGCAGTATTTTTTTCCTCTCTCAACTTATTCAACTGTTACCGTACACCTTTTTGAAATTTGATACATATTTAATAATAAAGCTATGACTCAGTAGTGTAGTTTAGTCAACAAGAAGAAAATGATGATTGAGGCCTTAAATGCACACAGCAGTAAAAAGCCACGTTTTCCCAGCTGAAAGACAATGGCCAGAGCTTTAGCCATGAGGTTGCACACCGATTTTAAGTCAAGTCATCATTTTAGTAAAAAGTATAATGTAATTTGGCTTGAAGTGACACATCTGAACGTGCAATCATTGGAGAATAAACTGTAAGACCTCCGTTCGAGACTCTCCTACCAACTGGACATTAACTGTGATATTTTATATTTGATCCCAAATTATACAAATCTGTGTGATTCCTATGATATGACATAAAAATTATTTTAGGTTTTAGGACTGGGTTTTATTTTAATGTTTACCAACCTCCAGCACGCCATTGTTTATTATTCAGAAGCAGCTGCAAAGTTATTTTTCTTCGTGACTGAGATGAGCCAAACAGCCTTGTGTCCGCTATGATGTGGGGAGTAATATGTTGACATTGCTCTGCTCATTGGATGTGGCGAGTAGGCTGCTCATTGGATGTGGCGAGTAGGCTGCTCATTGGATGTGGCGAGTAGGCTGCTCATTGGATGTGGCGAGTAGGCTGCTCATTGGATGTGGCGAGTAGGCTGCTCATTGGATGTGGCGAGTAGGCTGCTCATTGGATGTGGCGAGTAGGCTGCTCATTGGATGTGGCGAGTAGGCTGCTCATTGGATGTGGCGAGTAGGCTGCTCATTGGATGTGGCGAGTAGGCTGCTCATTGGATGTGGCGAGTAGGCTAGTAACCGGCAGGGTAGCCTAGTGGTTAGAGCGCTGGACTAGTAACCAGAAGGTTGCAAGTTCAAATCCCTGAGCTGACAAGGTACGTCGTTCTGATCCCTGAACAGGCAGTTCCTGTTCCACTGTTCCTAGGCCGTCATTGAAAATAAGAATTTGTTCTTTAACTGACTTGCCTAGTTAAATAAAGGTCAAATATTCAATGGTTAATTCCTGGACTGCCACTCTTCAGTATGAGCATGAATGCATTGGCCATGAAGCTATATTGTAACTAGTCAACACAGCTTATAAACAGGTGTAGAAGTCTGTCTTTGCTGCTACCATTCTTCCGGGTACTCAGCTAGCAGATCCTTGTTTTTTTTTTTGTTGTTTGGATAAAGCCTTTAGAGAAAGGGGTGGTGCCGGTTCAGTTAAACCTCACTGTTTGGATCTTCAAAATGTAGTCTGGCTGCAAACTAGTAATTTGCAGACTGAGTGGGACCGCCCGCCCGCCCCAAGTCAAATACCTCAATCCCAGACTGCTTCATTTCAGATGTTTTACTCTCCAAGGCTTTCTCTGTGTGTACAGTAATCCTTAAGAGTCGATTTGACGCGACCGTTCGAGTCGTCTCAATACACCGCATCTGCCTTTTCCGTCTGTCTTGCCTTTTTCGTCTGTCTGCCTTTTCCGTCTGTCTGCCTTTTCCGTCTGTCTGCCTTTTCCGTCTGTCTGCCTTTTCCGTCTGTCTGCCTTTTTCGTCTGTCTGCCTTTTTCGTCTGTCTTGCCTTTTCCGTCTGTCTTGCCTTTTCCGTCTGTCTGCCTTTTTCGTCTGTCTTGCCTTTTTCGTCTGTCTTGCCTTTTTCGTCTGTCTTGCCTTTTTCGTCTGTCTTGCCTTTTTCGTCTGTCTTGCCTTTTTCGTCTGTCTTCCCATCCGCAGTGTAAAATGGCAGAGCTTTTACGACTCTGTTTGTCAGACCAGGAGACATCCTGAAAATTGGTCTTGTCACAAACATGTGTAATGTAAACGACCCCCCCCCCCCCCCCCCCCCCCCCCCCTCACAAGCGCCATAGGACCTGTCTGAAGTCGCTACCATCGACGTGTCAACTTCTGTCTGTAGCCAAAACTGTTCTGGCTACAAACTAATATGACCCTACTGTGGGAAGGGGAGACTCTCACAAACACAATGGTGTTCTGTTTTTAAGGTAACCCGGTACCAGTTTTACAAAATGTTTGGGAGTATGTTTTAGTAGTTTTGTGCCAACACAACAACAACAAAAGTGGTTAAATATGTGAAAAATAATTGATGTTGTACCAGTCAAGTTTGGACACACCTACTCATCCAAGGGTTTTTCTTTATTTTTACTATTTTCTACATTGTAGCATAATAGTGAAGACATCAACACTATGAAATAACACATTTGGAATCCAGTAGTAACCAAAAAAGTGTTAAACAAATCAAAATATATTTTTGCTATGAGGTTTTTTAAAGTAGCCACCCTTTGCCTTGATGACATCTTTGCACACTCTTGGCATTCTCTCAACCAGCTTCATGAGGTAGTCACCTGGAATGCATTTTAATTAACAGGTGTTCCTTTTTAATTTGTGTAATTTCTTTCCTCCAATCAGTTGTCTTGTGACAAGACACATTTTGTTATTCTAAAATAAAATTTTAAATCTAGACAATACCCCATATTGACAAAGCGAAAAAAGGTATTTGGACATTTTTGCAAATTTATTACAAATAAAAAAAAAAGATGCCTTATTTACATAAGTATTCAGACCCTTTGCTATAATACTCAAAATTGAGATCAGGTGCATCCTGTTTCCAGTGATCATCCTTGGGATGTTTGTACAACTTGATTGGAGTCCACCTGTGGTCAATTTTTTTTATTGATTGAGCATAATTTGGAAAAGCACACACCTGTCTATATAAGGTCCGATAGTTGACAGTGCATGTCAGACCAAAAACCAAGCCATGAGGTCGAAGGAATTGTCCGTAGAGCTCCGAGACATGACTGTGTCGAGGCACAGATCTGAGGAAGGGTACCAAAACATTTCTGCAGCATTGAAGGTCCCCAAGAACACCGTGGCCTCCATAATTTTTTTATTTAATAATTTTTGAACCACCAAGACTCTTCCTAGAGATGAATGCCAAGCGTCACATTTGGAGGAAACCTGGCACCATCCCTACGGAAAGCGTGGTGGCAGCATCATGCTGTGGGGAAGTCTTGAATGTCCTTGAGTGGTACAGCCGGAGCCTGGACTTGAACCCGATCAAACATCTCTCGAGAGACATTGAGAATATCTGTGCAGCAACACTCCCCATCCAACCTGGCAGAGCTTGAGAGGATCTGCAGAGAAGAATGGGAGGAACTCCCCAAATACAGGTGTGCCAAGCTTGTAGCGTCACACCCAAGAAGACTTGGCTGTAATCGCTGCCAATTGTGCTTCAACAAAGTACTAAGTAGAAGCACGGTACTTGTGTAAAAGTTGATATTTCCATTTTTTATTTGTAAATTAGCAATTTCTAAAACAATTTTAGAATAAAGCTGTAAATACCCAAAATGTGGAAATAGTCAAGGGGTCTGAATACTTTCCTGAAGTATGAATACTTTTTGCCTCCAGAAAGTTTTCATACCCCTTAACTTATTCCAAGTTGTGTTACAGCCTGAATTAAAAATGTCACACGCATCTACACACAATACCCCATAATGGCAGTGAAAATCTTTAATTTTATTTTTTAGAATTGTTTGCACATTTATTAAAAGTGAAATACAGAAATATCTTATTTACCTGAGTCAATACATGTTAGAAGCACCTTTGGCAGCGATTACAGCTGAGAGTCTTTCTGGGTAAATATCTAAGAGCTTTTCAAACCTGGATTGTGCAACATTTGCCCATTTAAAAAAAAAAAAAAAAAAAAAAAAAAAATATTCTTCAAGCTCTGTCCAATGTGGTTATTGATCATTGCTAGACAACCATTTTCAAGTATTGCTATAGATTTAAGTCCATACTTGGTCCCTCTGGAACGTTCACTGTTGTCTTCTGGGTAAGCAACTCCAGCGTAGATTTGGCCTTGTGTTTTAGGTAATTGTCCTGCTGAAATGTGATTTAATCTCCCAGTGTCTAGTGGAAAGCAGACTGAACCAGGTTTTCCTCTTAAGGATTTTGCCAGTGCTTAGCTCTATTCCGCTTCTATGCTGAAACTTCCCAAGTCCTTATCGATGACAAGCATACCCATAACATGATGCAGCCACCACTCTGCTTGAAAATATGGAGAGTGGTACTCAATATGCTGTATATTTGGGGCAAATCCAACAACACTTTGTTTTCAGGACAAAAAGTTAATGGCTTTGCCACATTTTCTGCCAGTATTACTTTAGTGCCTTGTTGCAAACAGGATGCATTTTCTGCCAGTATTACTTTAGTGCCTTGTTGCAAACAGGATGCATTTTCTGCCAGTATTACTTTAGTGCCTTGTTGCAAACAGGATGCATTTTTGTTGTTGTTGGAATATTGGTATTCTGTACAGGCTTCCCTCATTTTACACTGTCAATTAGGTTAGTATTGTGGAGTAACTACACTGAACACAAATATAAACTGTTAGGTTCTAAATGAACCTTTTATAAAATTTCACAGACGATTTAGTAAAGCTCAAACCAAGTTTTATTTACTGATTGGGCCATACAGCGCTACAGACAGACACAGTACCACCAGTGGTAGTGTGTGTGTGTGTGTGTGTGTGTGTGTGTGTGTGTGTATGTATGTATGTATGTATGTGTATATATATATATATATATATATATATATATATCCCAATTTGAGTGACGTCCTCCTTCTCTCTAAACATTACATATTTATTACTAGGCAAGAAATTAAGTGACGCGGGCAATAAACTGTTCCTTCTCCCTTAATGTGACCTGACCGGATCTCCATTCCTCACTAAACCCACATCTCTCCACCCTTATCAGTGCCTGCCAACCATGGGATTATCTTTCCTTCACTCGGTACATTCCAGTTTAATTGCCTCCACCATATACATTCCTCTTACACATACCCATTCACTTCTGGTGTAGAAACCAGACTACGGCACGGCTCAATATTTCAATTGGATACATGATCATTTAACTTGCCTAGTTTAAATAAAATAATAATAATTAACATTATTTCAAGGTTAGGAGTCAGAACTCAGAATCCATCAAAACTCTACATGTAAAGTGTTTGTCCGATGTTTCATGAGCTAAAATAAAACATCCCATAAATGGTTTTTTTACACACAAAGCTTATTTCTCTCAAATGTTGAGCACACATTTGTTTACATCCCTGTTAGTGAGCATTTTTACATTACGAAGACAATCCATCCACCTGACAGGTGTGGCATATCAAGAAGCTGATTAAACCACATGATCATTACATAGGTGCACCTTGCACTGGGGACAATAAGGCCACATCACAATGCCACAGATGTCTCAAGTTTTGAGGGAGCATGCAATTGGCATTCTGACTGCAGGAATGTCCACCAGAGCTGTTGCCGGAGAATGTAATGTTCATTTCTCTACCATAAGCCGCCTCAATTCGTTTTAAAGAATTTGTCAGTACGTCTAACCAACCGTAAATCATGTGTATGGCGTTGTGTGGGCGAGCGGTTTGCTGATGTCAACGTTGTGAACAGATTGCCCCGTGGTGTGGTTATGGTATGAGCAGGAATAAACTACGGACACAATTACATTTTATTTATGTCAATTTGAATACACAGAGACAGCATGACGAGATCCTGAGGCCCATTGTCGTGCCATTCATCCACCGCCATCACTTCATGTTTCAGCGTGATAATGCACGGCCCCATGTCGCAAGGATCTGTACACAATTCCTGGAAGCTGAAAATGTCCCAGTTCTTCCATGGCCTGCATTCTCACCATATCAATCAACTTTACCCCCAGGCAGGATAGGAACCCCACCCACTTTGTCCCCAACCCACTAGATGGATGTGCTTTGGCAATCTTCAAACCACCAACTATCTACCCTGAGACAAGGCCCGAGTATAGCCCATGAAGATCTCCCCACGGCACAAACCCGATGGGGGCGCCAACCCGGACAGGAAGATCACGTCAGTGACTCAACCCACTCAAGTGACGCACCCCTCCCAGGGACGGCATGAAAGAGCTCCAGTGACTCAGCCCCCATATTAGGGTTAGAGGCAGAGAATCCCATAGAGCCTGTTTGGGATGCTCTGGATCGACGTGTACAACAGCGTGTTCCAGTTCCCACCAACATCCAGCAACTTCACACAGCCAATGAAGAGGAGTGGGACAACATTCCACAGGCCACAATCAACAGCCTGGTCAACTCTGTGTGAAGGAGATGTGTCGCGCTGCATGAGGCAAATGGTGGTCACACCAGATACTGACTGGTTTTCTGATCCACGCCCCCCTACCTTTTTTATGTTTTAAATTGACAGAATTCATACCTTTTCAGTCATTTTAAATGGTAAAGTCTAGTAATTTTACACACAATAACACAACTAATGTTTCTAATCTGTGGAGGTCAATATTTTTTGATGAATTATTCAATAGTTTCGCTGTGTATTTTGGATTGAAACAAGGCATTAGAATGTACCAGGGGACACCAAAAATATTGATAGTTTGGCTGTCTACTTTTTCTAGGTGGCTGGCTACTCCCAGTACTGTTACTAGTACAGATTAAAGCTTTTTGGTGATTTACTAGTTGTCCCAGTTAATTTCTCCTCTCAGACAATGCTCTGTAACAGACCGAACCAATGTTTCCCCTCTCTGTGGACGGAGGAGTGTATTTCTGTGGAACGCGTGCACATTCCAATCCTTCACTCACGAGCTGGCTAAGAGCACTAATCGTGTGTTGTCGTCCATCACTCCCAGGCAGAATTGATCAGATTCCAGCTGAAAATATCTGCTCTCTATTTTTTTGATGCTACAGTTCTCATTTTAATTTAAATGTAACATTTTATTTCCACGTTAACGTAACCATGAGCATCAACCAATTGTGTGTGTGTGTGTGTGTGTGAACCCCTGGATTTTTACTTTCAGTTTTGTACACCAGCTGAAAATACAATGGTTTTGATTAGAGGTCGACCGATTTAGATTTTTCAACACTGATACCGATTAATCTGCCAATTTTTTAAATGTTTTATTTGTAATAATGACAATTACAACAATACTGAATGAAGACATATTTTAACTTAATATAATACATAAATAAATTCAATTTAGCCTCAAATGAATAATGAAACATGTTCAATTTGGAATAAATAATGCAAAAACAAAGTGTTGGAGAAGAAAGTAAAAGTGCAATATGTGCCATGTAAGAAAGCTAACGTTTCAGTTCCTTGCTCAGAACATGAGAACATATGAAAGCTGGTGGTTCCTTTTAACATGAGTCTTCAATATTCCCAGGTAAGAAGTTTTAGGTTGTAGTTATTATAGGACTATTTCCCTCTATACCATTTGTATTTCATTAACCTTTGACTATTAGATGTTCTTATAGGCACTTTAGTATTGCCAGTGTAACAGTATAGCTTCCGCCTCGCTCCTCGCACAACGACAACAGCCACCATCGAATCAGCGTTACCTATGCAGAGCAAGGGGAACAACTACTAGAAGGCTCAGAGCGAGTGACGTTTGAAACGCTATTAGCGCTCAGCCCGCTAACTAGCCAGCCATTTCACTTCGGTTACACCAGCCTCATCTCGAGAGTTGATAGTCATAAACAGAGCAATGCTTGACGCACAACAAAGAGCTGCTGGCAAAACGCACGAAAGTGCTGTTTGAATGAATGTTTACGCGCCTGCTTCTGCCTACCACCCCTCAGTCAGATACTTAGATACTTGTATGCTCAGTCAGATTATATGCAACGCAGGACACGCTAGATAATATCTAGTAATATCATCAACTAGTGATTATGATTTATTGTTTTTTATAAGATACGTTTAATGCTAGCTAGCAACTTACCTTGGCTTACTGCATTCGCATAACAGGCAGTCTCCTTGTGGAGTGCAACGAGAGAGAGGCAGGTCGTTATTGCGTTGGACTAGTTAACTGTACGTTTGCAAGATTGGATCCCCCGAGCTGACAAGGTGAAAATCTGTCGTTCTGCCCCTGAACGAGGCAGTTAACCCACCTTTCCTAGGCCGCCATTGAAAATAAGAATGTGTTCTTAACTGACTTGCCTCGTTAAATAAAAAATAATAATATGCAAATCGCCGCCCAAAAATACAGATTTCCGATTGTTATGAAAACCTGAAATCGGCCCTAATTAATCGGCCGACCTCTAGTTTCAATTATGTAAAATATATATTTCTCAGCGGCTTAGGATGGTACAATGATTCTCTACACTATATATACTTTGCTTGTTTTGTCACAAACTGAAATTAGGCAAACTATTAGAATTATTATCACAACACAGCGGATTCAAATAATTAAAGCTTTATGATGATGATCAGTTGGTTATTTGAATCGGCTGTGTAGTGCTAGGGCAAAAACCCTTAACGTGCACCCAGTGGGCCCCAGGACTGAGTTTGAGAAACTCTCCTCTAGGTAATAGGGGGTCATTTGGGAGTGGGATACAGCCTAACTGTTCTCCTCTTCTCCCCTCCTCTGCTCTCCTCTCTGGGTCCCCAGGTATTGGTCGGATGCAGGCTAAGTCTCTGGGGAACCTGTCCAGTCCGAGCGGCGAGGACCTCCCCCTGCCCCGCGGTTGGACGGTAGACTGGACCATCCGAGGCAGGAAGTACTACATCGACCACAACACCAACACCACCCACTGGTCCCACCCCCTGGAGAGAGAGGGTCTGCCCCCTGGCTGGGAGAAGGTGGAGTCAGCTGAGTTTGGGACCTACTACGTGGACCACCTCAACAAGAGGGCTCAGTATAGACACCCCTGTGCTCCTAGGTAGGCTGTAGAGACATACTCCCTTCCCGTGTTCCTAGGTAGGTAGACAGACAGACTCCACCCCTGTGCTCCTAGACAGACAGACAGACTCCACCCCTGTGCTCCTAGACAGACTGACAGACTCCACCCCTGTGCTCCTAGACAGACTGACAGACTCCACCCCTGTGCTCCTAGGTAGACAGACAGACTCCACCCCTGTGCTCCTAGGTAGACAGACAGACTCCACCCCTGTGCTCCTAGGTAGACTGACAGACTCCACCCCTGTGCTCCTAGGTAGACTGACAGACTCCACCCCTGTGCTCCTAGGTAGACTGACAGACTCCACCGCTGTGCTCCTAGGTAGACTGACAGACAGACAGACTCCACCCCTGTGCTCCTAGGTAGACTGACAGACTCCACCCATGTGCTCCTAGGTAGACTGACAGACTCCACCCCTGTGCTCCTAGGTAGACTGACAGACTCCACCCCTGTGCTCCTAGGTAGACTGACAGACTCCACCCATGTGCTCCTAGGTAGACTGACAGACTCCACCCCTGTGCTCCTAGGTAGACTGACAGACTCCACCCCTGTGCTCCTAGGTAGACTGACAGACTCCACCCCTGTGCTCCTAGACAGACAGACTCCACCCCTGTGCTCCTAGACAGACAGACAGACTCCACCCCTGTGCTCCTAGACAGACAGACAGACTCCACCCCTGTGCTCCTAGACAGACTGACAGACTCCACCCCTGTGCTCCTAGACAGACTGACAGACTCCACCCCTGTGCTCCTAGACAGACTGACAGACTCCACCCCTGTGCTCCTAGGTAGACTGACAGACTCCACCCCTGTGCTCCTAGGTAGACTGACAGACTCCACCCCTGTGCTCCTAGGTAGACTGACAGACTCCACCCCTGTGCTCCTAGGTAGACTGACAGACTCCACCCCTGTGCTCCTAGGTAGACTGACAGACTCCACCCCTGTGCTCCTAGGTAGACTGACAGACTCCACCGCTGTGCTCCTAGGTAGACTGACAGACAGACAGACTCCACCCCTGTGCTCCTAGGTAGACTGACAGACTCCACCCATGTGCTCCTAGGTAGACTGACAGACTCCACCCATGTGCTCCTAGGTAGACTGACAGACTCCACCCCTGTGCTCCTAGGTAGACTGACAGACTCCACCCCTGTGCTCCTAGGTAGACTGACAGACTCCACCCCTGTGCTCCTAGGTAGACTGACAGATTCCACCCCTGTGCTCCTAGGTAGACTGACAGACTCCACCCCTGTGCTCCTAGGTAGACTGACAGACTCCACCCCTGTGCTCCTAGGTAGACTGACAGACTCCACCCCTGTGCTCCTAGGTAGACTGACAGACTCCACCCCTGTGCTCCTAGGTAGACTGACAGACTCCACCCCTGTGCTCCTAGGTAGACTGACAGACTCCACCCCTGTGCTCCTAGGTAGACTGACAGACTCCACCCCTGTGCTCCTAGGTAGACTGACAGACTCCACCCCTGTGCTCCTAGGTAGACTGACAGACTCCACCCCTGTGCTCCTAGGTAGACTGACAGACTCCACCCCTGTGCTCCTAGGTAGACTGACAGACTCCACCCCTGTGCTCCTAGGTAGACTGACAGACCCCACCCCTGTGCTCCTAGGTAGACTGACAGACTCCACCCCTGTGCTCCTAGGTAGACTGACAGACTCCACCCCTGTGCTCCTAGGTAGACTGACAGACTCCACCCCTGTGCTCCTAGGTAGACTGACAGACTCCACCCCTGTGCTCCTAGGTAGACTGACAGACTCCACCCCTGTGCTCCTAGGTAGACTGACAGACTCCACCCCTGTGCTCCTAGGTAGACTGACAGACTCCACCCCTGTGCTCCTAGGTAGACTGACAGACTCCACCCCTGTGCTCCTAGGTAGACTGACAGACTCCACCCCTGTGCTCCTAGGTAGACTGACAGACTCCACCCCTGTGCTCCTAGGTAGACTGACAGACTCCACCCCTGTGCTCCTAGGTAGACTGACAGACTCCACCCCTGTGCTCCTAGGTAGACTGACAGACTCCACCCCTGTGCTCCTAGGTAGACTGACAGACTCCACCCCTGTGCTCCTAGGTAGACTGACAGACTCCACCCCTGTGCTCCTAGGTAGACTGACAGACTCCACCCATGTGCTCCTAGGTAGACTGACAGACTCCACCCCTGTGCTCCTAGGTAGACTGACAGACTCCACCCCTGTGCTCCTAGGTAGACTGACAGACTCCACCCTTGTGCTCCTAGGTAGACTGACAGACTCCACCCCTGTGCTCCTAGGTAGACTGACAGACTCCACCCCTGTGCTCCTAGACAGACAGACAGACTCCACCCCTGTGCTCCTAGACAGACAGACAGACTCCACCCCTGTGCTCCTAGACAGACAGACAGACTCCACCCCTGTGCTCCTAGACAGACAGACAGACTCCACCCCTGTGCTCCTAGGTAGACTGACAGACTCCACCCCTGTGCTCCTAGGTAGACTGACAGACTCCACCCCTGTGCTCCTAGGTAGACTGACAGACTCCACCCCTGTGCTCCTAGGTAGACTGACAGACTCCACCCCTGTGCTCCTAGGTAGACTGACAGACTCCACCCCTGTGCTCCTAGACACAGACAGACTCCACCCCTGTGCTCCTAGGTAGACTGACAGACTCCACCCCTGTGCTCCTAGACAGACTCCACCCCTGTGCTCCTAGGTAGACTGACAGACTCCACCCCTGTGCTCCTAGGTAGACTGACAGACTCCACCCCTGTGCTCCTAGGTAGACTGACAGACTCCACCCCTGTGCTCCTAGACAGACTGACAGACTCCACCCCTGTGCTCCTAGACAGACTGACAGACTCCACCCCTGTGCTCCTAGGTAGACTGACAGACTCCACCCCTGTGCTCCTAGGTAGACTGACAGACTCCACCCCTGTGCTCCTAGGTAGACTGACAGACTCCACCCCTGTGCTCCTAGGTAGACTGACAGACTCCACCGCTGTGCTCCTAGGTAGACTGACAGACAGACAGACTCCACCCCTGTGCTCCTAGGTAGACTGACAGACTCCACCGCTGTGCTCCTAGGTAGACAGACAGACTCCACCGCTGTGCTCCTAGGTAGACTGACAGACAGACAGACTCCACCCCTGTGCTCCTAGGTAGACAGACAGACTCCACCGCTGTGCTCCTAGGTAGACTGACAGACAGACAGACTCCACCCCTGTGCTCCTAGGTAGACAGACAGACTCCACCGCTGTGCTCCTAGACAGACAGACAGACTCCACCCCTGTGCTCCTAGGTAGACAGACAGACTCCACCGCTGTGCTCCTAGGTAGACTGACAGACTCCACCGCTGTGCTCCTAGGTAGACTGACAGACAGACAGACTCCACCCCTGTGCTCCTAGGTAGACTGACAGACAGACAGACTCCACCCCTGTGCTCCTAGGTAGACTGACAGACTCCACCCCTGTGCTCCTAGGTAGACTGACAGACTCCACCGCTGTGCTCCTAGGTAGACTGACAGACAGACAGACTCCACCCCTGTGCTCCTAGGTAGACTGACAGACAGACAGACTCCACCCCTGTGCTCCTAGGTAGACAGACAGACTCCACCCCTGTGCTCCTAGGTAGACAGACAGACTCCACCCCTGTGCTCCTAGACAGACAGACAGACTCCACCCCTGTGCTCCTAGGTAGACTGACAGACAGACAGACTCCACCCCTGTGCTCCTAGGTAGACTGACAGACTCCACCCCTGTGCTCCTAGGTAGACAGACAGACTCCACCCCTGTGGTCCTAGACAGACAGACAGACTCCACCCCTGTGCTCCTAGACAGACAGACAGACTCCACCGCTGTGCTCCTAGGTAGACAGACAGACAGACAGACTCCACCCCTGTGCTCCTAGGTAGACAGACAGACTCCACCCCTGTGCTCCTAGGTAGACTGACAGACAGACAGACTCCACCCCTGTGCTCCTAGGTAGACAGACAGACTCCACCCCTGTGCTCCTAGACAGACAGACAGACTCCACCCCTGTGCTCCTAGACAGACAGACAGACTCCACCCCTGTGCTCCTAGACAGACTGACAGACAGACAGACTCCACCCCTGTGCTCCTAGGTAGACTGACAGACAGACAGACTCCACCCCTGTGCTCCTAGGTAGACTGACAGACTCCACCCCTGTGCTCCTAGGTAGACTGACAGACTCCACCCCTGTGCTCCTAGGTAGACAGACAGACTCCACCCCTGTGCTCCTAGACAGACAGACAGACTCCACCCCTGTGCTCCTAGGTAGGGGAGGAAATGTAGACTTCTTCTTTGTTCTTTTTGTATTTTTTTTTCAACCATTTTTTTTTTTCACATGATGATAAACTCAACTCCTAGCCTTTGTCCATACTTACTGTCCAACCCCCCTCTCCCCCCTCTCCATCTGCTCCAGCGTGCCTCGTTATGACCAGCCCCCTCCCCTGCCCCCTCCGGTAGTGTACCAGCCTCGCCCCTCGGAGAGGAACCATCCGGTACTGGTACCAGCCAACCCGTACCACACGGCAGAGATCCCTGACTGGCTACAGGTGTATGCCCGCGCCCCGCTCAAGTGAGTGACGTCCACCTGGTTTTCCTCCCATATATCTGTGGGGATTTACCCCCGTACTTGTTTCCATGGCTGAGGCAGTGGGGAAAGCCTGGGGCTCGATACTGTACTCTTTCTCATAACTTAACAACTTGGATAAATATCCTGGAACAGGTTTTCGTGTTTGTTGATTTAGTGATGGCTACGTTAGAGGTTCTTGTCACCGTTTACTGTCGCTGCGTTACTGTAAGAGGGACTTAGGATTTTAGTAATGCTTGTTTAAAACCCAATGTATTATGATTACACTTCCCTGTGATGTGGACTTTCAGGAGGCAGACAGGATGTTCAGGTATAAGGATATGGACAGACAGGATGTTCAGGTATAATGATATGGACAGACAGGATGTTCAGGTATAAGGATATGGACAGACAGGATGTTCAGGTAAAAGGATATGGACAGACAGGATGTTCAGGTATAAGGATATGGACAGACAGGATGCTCAGGTATAAGGATATGGACAGACAGGATGTTCAGGTATAAGGATATGGACAGACAGGATGTTCAGGTATAAGGATATGGACAGACAGGATGTTCAGGTATAAGGATATGGACAGACAGGATGTTCAGGTATAAGGATATGGACAGACAGGATGTTCAGGTATAAGGATATGGACAGACAGGATGTTCAGGTATAAGGATATGGACAGACAGGATGTTCAGGTATAAGGATATGGACAGACAGGATGTTCAGGTATAAGGATATGGACAGACAGGATGTTCAGGTATAAGGATATGGACAGACAGGATGTTCAGGTATAAGGATATGGACAGACAGGATGTTCAGGTATAAGGATATGGACAGACAGGATGTTCAGGTATAAGGATATGGACAGACAGGATGTTCAGGTATAAGGATATGGACAGACAGGATGTTCAGGTATAAGGATATGGACAGACAGGATGTTCAGGTATAAGGATATGGACAGACAGGATGTTCAGGTATAAGGATATGGACAGACAGGATGTTCAGGTATAAGGAGATGGACAGACAGGATGTTCAGGTATAAGGAGATGGACAGTCAGGCTGTTTAGGTATAAGGAGATGGACAGACAGGATGTTCAGGTATAAGGAGATGGGCAGTCAGGATGTTCAGGTATAAGGAGATGGACAAGTCAGGCTGTTCAGGTATAAGGAGATGGACAGTCAGGCTGTTCAGGTATAAGGAGATGGACAAGTCAGGATGTTCAGGTATAAGGATATGGACAGACAGGATGTTCAGGTAAAAGGATATGGACAGACAGGATGTTCAGGTATAAGGATATGGACAGACAGGATGTTCAGGTATAAGGATATGGACAGACAGGATGCTCAGGTATAAGGATATGGACAGACAGGATGTTCAGGTATAAGGATATGGACAGACAGGATGTTCAGGTATAAGGATATGGACAGACAGGATGTTCAGGTATAAGGATATGGACAGACAGGATGTTCAGGTATAAGGATATGGACAGACAGGATGTTCAGGTATAAGGATATGGACAGACAGGATGTTCAGGTATAAGGATATGGACAGACAGGATGTTCAGGTATAAGGATATGGACAGACAGGATGTTCAGGTATAAGGATATGGACAGACAGGATGTTCAGGTATAAGGATATGGACAGACAGGATGTTCAGGTATAAGGATATGGACAGACAGGATGTTCAGGTATAAGGAGATGGACAGACAGGATGTTCAGGTATAAGGAGATGGACAGTCAGGCTGTTTAGGTATAAGGAGATGGACAGACAGGATGTTCAGGTATAAGGATATGGGCAGTCAGGCTGTTCAGGTATAAGGAGATGGACAAGTCAGGCTGTTCAGGTATAAGGAGATGGACAAGTCAGGCTGTTCAGGTATAAGGAGATGGACAAGTCAGGCTGTTCAGGTATAAGGAGATGGACAGTCAGGCTGTTCAGGTATAAGGAGATGGACAAGTCAGGATGTTCAGGTATAAGGAGATGGACAGACAGGATGTTCAGGTATAAGGATCTGTTCAGTCGGGAGACAGACAGGATGTTCAGGTGCTCACCTCTCTCTTCCACCAGGTATGACCACATCCTGAAGTGGGAGCTGTTCCAGCTGGTGGATCTGGACACGTACCAGGGCATGTTGAAGCTGCTCTTCATGAAGGAACTGGAGCGCATCGTCAAGTCCTACGAGGCCTACCGTCAGGCCCTGCTGTCTGAGGTGGACCAAAGGAAACCGAGGCAGCAGTGGTACACACAGGCCCAGCAGCAGTCGGGCAAGAACTTCACAGGGAACATGTGAACTGGGTCGTAAATTCACTAGGAAGCAAACGGGGGAGAAAACAAAGAAGGACCTACCTGAATTTGTCCAATAATAAACCAGTTGGTTGTTGCTAAACAGTTTGCTACGGTGTGCACTAATGAATACAACCCCGAATTGACTGGACGGAGGAATGGGACTCTGTGCTAGCTCAACATTGGACTTTGAGGACTCTCATTCTACACTGTTCATACGAAGTTCAGCCCTGGTGAACTGTTGTCCCACCCCTCGGAGGTTACTACAGCACAGAGATCTCCTCCTCCTGAGGTTACTACAGTACAGAGATCTCCTCCTCCTGAGGTTACTACAGCACAGAGATCTCCTCCTGAGGTTACTACAGCACAGAGATCTCCTCCTGAGGTTACTACAGTACAGAGATCTCCTCCTGAGGTTACTACAGCACAGAGATATCCTCCTCCTGAGGTTACTACAGCACAGAAATCTCCTCCTGAGGTTACTACAGCACAGAGATCTCCTCCTGAGGTTACTACAGCACAGAGATCTCCTGAGGTTACTACAGCACAGAGATCTCCTCCTGAGGTTACTACAGCACAGAGATCTCCTCCTGAGGTTACTACAGCACAGAGATCTCCTCCTGAGGTTACTACAGCACAGAGATCTCCTCCTGAGGTTACTACAGCACAGAGATCTCCTCCTGAGGTTACTACAGCACAGAGATCTCCTCCTGAGGTTACTACAGCACAGAGATCTCCTCCTGAGGTTACTACAGCACAGAGATCTCCTCCTGAGGTTACTACAGTACAGAGATCTCCTCCTCCTGAGGTTACTACAGTACAGAGATCTCCTCCTCCTGAGGTTACTACAGTACAGAGATCTCCTCCTCCTGAGGTTACTACAGTACAGAGATCTCCTCCTCCTGAGGTTACTACAGTACAGAGATCTCCTCCTCCTGAGGTTACTACAGTACAGAGATCTCCTCCTCCTGAGGTTACTACAGCACAGAGATCTCCTCCTGAGGTTACTACAGTACAGAGATCTCCTCCTCCTGAGGTTACTACAGTACAGAGATCTCCTCCTCCTGAGGTTACTACAGTACAGAGATCTCCTCCTCCTGAGGTTACTACAGTACAGATCTCCTCCTCCTGAGGTTACTACAGTACAGAGATCTCCTCCTCCTGAGGTTACTACAGCACAGAGATCTCCTCCTCCTGAGGTTACTACAGCACAGAGATCTCCTCCTCCTGAGGTTACTACAGTAGGTTTCTACAGTAGGTTTCTACAGTCCTCCTCTGGCTCTGTTTTCTAAAGGCAGGAAGATTACAGGCTGACAGATCTGCTTGTTTGAATGTCCATAAATGACTATAATAAGATGACAGGTTGAGATTGGGCCTTTTCATCAATGGCAGCACTTGCTTGTTATTTTTTTAAATATTTTTTTGCTTTGTAAAATTATATTAAAACAATTCCATTTAAGGAGAGCAGGACCAGCAGGGTTGCCTTAGGAACTCGTTTCCATATGAATTCTGCTTCATAAATGTTTTTTGTAATTGTATCTCGCCCCATAAAACAGAAAGGATATTATTGAACTTTTTAACAATTTAATGTGATATATATATATATATAATTGTCATCAATACTTCCTTTTGTTGACACAATCCTCTAAAATGTATGTAATTGTCTTACAGAAGAATTTGAAGTTCTGGTATGGAATAGGTCTCCATGGAGACCTGACGCTTTGCAGGATACACTACAACGTTACGTGTCAGGGACTTGGCTCTGTGCATCACTATACGTCGTCATGTATGAATTAAATCACAATATCTTTATTATAATATGACCGGTGTATTATAGAAACACACAAGCTACTGGAAACATATCTAAAGCCCAAATTACACCCTATTCCTTACGAGCCCTGGTCAAAAGTAGTGCACTACATAGGCACTATATTTCCCTGGTCCTCCAGTACCCCAACCCTGGTCCTCCAGTACCCCCAACAGTACACCAACCCTGGTCCTCCAGTACCCTCAACAGTACACCAACCCTGGTCCTCCAGTACCCTCAACAGTACACCAACCCTGGTCCTCCAGTACCCTCAACAGTACACCAACCCTGGTCCTCCAGTACCCTCAACAGTACACCAACCCTGGTCCTCCAGTACCCTTAACAGTACACCAACCCTGGTCCTCCAGTACCCTCAACAGTACCCCAACCCTGGTCCTCCAGTACCCCCAACAGTACACCAACCCTGGTCCTCCAGTACCCTCAACAGTACACCAACCCTGGTCCTCCAGTACCCTCAACAGCACACCAACCCTGGTCCTCCAGTACCCTCAACAGTACACCAACCCTGGTCCTCCAGTACCCTTAACAGTACACCAACCCTGGTCCTCCAGTACCCTTAACAGTACACCAACCCTGGTCCTCCAGTACCCTAGCCCTGGTCCTCCAGTACCCCCAACAGTACACCAGCCCTGGTCCTTCAGTACACGTGGTTGTAGCCCTGGACAAACACAACTCATTGAGGGCTTGATGATTCGTTGACAAGTTACAGGGGTTACAATACGCGTACTGGGAAACACCAATATAGGGGATAGGATGCCATTTGGGGCACTACCTATATAACACTAATGGTTCAGATGTCCCAAGATGCCTTAGCTTTGCCAAAACAAACATCTGAAGTGCATTTCCTGATGATCTTCTGTATGTGAATGTACTCTGGCTGGATCCCAAATGGCACCCTATTCCCTATATAGTGCACTACTTTAGACCTATGGGCTCCGGTCAAACGTATTGCACTATGGGAATAGGGTGCCGTTTGGGAAGTCGCCTCTGATAATTGGTTATTTTCCGGATGTGGGTTTTGTAATGCCTTATGTTGTAATGGAGTGATGGTGACTGTCTCAGCTCTGTTCTGGGAGAGACCACAGCTACCAAGCTATGCAGTAACTGCTAGTTACGACCCATCTGTTCTTAATGATGTCACCATACAGCTAGTTACGACCCATGTGTTCTTAATGATGTCACCATAGTTAGTTACGACCCATCTGTTCTTAATAACACCATACAGCTAGTTACGACCCACCTGTTCTTATTGTCACCATACAGCTAGTTACGACCCATCTGTTCTTGATGTCGCAATACAGCTAGTTACGACCCATCTGTTCAGAATGTCACCATACAGCTAGTTACGACCCATCTGTTAATGATGTCGCCATACAGCGACCCAGCTAGTTACGACCCATCTGTTCGTATTGTCACCATACAGCTAGTTACGACCCATCTGTTCTTAATAACACCATACAGCTAGTTACGACCCATCTGTTCTTAATGTCACCACACAGCTAGTTACGACCCATCTGTTCTTAATGTCACCATACAGCTAGTTACGACCCATCTGTTCTCAATGATGTCACCATACAGCTCGTTACGACCCACCTGTTCTTATTGTCACCATACAGCTAGTTACGACCCATCTGTTCTTGATGTCGCCATACAGCGATCCAGCTAGTTACGACCCATCTGTTCAGAATGTCACCATACAGCTAGTTACGACCCATCTGTTAATGATGTCGCCATACATCGACCCAGCTAGTTACGACCCATCTGTTCGTATTGTCACCATACAGCTAGTTACGACCCATCTGTTCTTAATGTCACCACACAGCTAGTTACGACCCATCTGTTCTTAATGTCACCATACAGCTAGTTACGACATCTGTTCTCAATGATGTCACCATACAGCTCGTTACGACCCATCTGTTCTTAATGATGTCGCCAAACAGCGACCCAGCTAGTTACGACCCATCTGTTCTTAGTGATGTCACCATACAGCTAGTTACGACCCATCTGTTGATGTCGCCATACAGCGACCCAGCTAGTTACGACCCATCTGTTCTTAATGATGTCACCATACAGATGATGCTTAACCTCCATGGAGTGCAGATGCAGGACAAAAGCAATAGTTTGCTGCGAAAACAATTTCTCTCAAGCCTGTGGAAAAGGAAGGGGGGGGTGGGGGGGAGACTAAACAGTCTGTCTTCTTCCTCCAACCGATGCCTGTTTTTCATTCAAAACCCCAAACTATGCACTCAAGTAATACACAATCCTCTTATGTACAGTAAATTTCTTTAATCTGTAATTGTAACTATTGTCTTTTGAAAAAGCAACTATCAATAAATTATTTAAACCTATTGAGGTTATTTTTTATTCTTGTTTCATATTTGTAACACCATTCTGGCAGAAACGTACAAAATCTGACCAACATCGTTTTTTTAACAAGTTGACACCGGGGGTGGTGGGGGGAAACTAGTGAGCGTTTAGTATCGGAGTGCAGTCTACTGGCAGCCTCCCAGTCCCTGTTTTCTTTCCATTTGGTTCCCAATGAACGACGACGCGGATGGAAGTTTTTTAGATATTAAATCACTGTATTTTAAAGATCGATGACGCTGAAGCCTTGTAGTGAATGTTACATTATACTGTAGTGTGAAAGACGACGAACAAATCACCGTGCTCCTATGTATTTGTCTGTGTGATTCCAAATGGCTTCCTGATTCTTATATGGTTCACTATTTCTGACCAGAGAAGTAGTGCACTATATAGGGGAAGGGGTTCCATTCGGGACTCGGAACTCTTGTTACAATACAAACCTCTTATAACAACCTGACATGTAAATTAACATAGAAGAACAAAATGCCTCCAAAAATGTTCAATGGCTTTGATCCATGATCCTTAAAATGTATTAATATACAGTACCAGTGGACACACCTACTCATCCAAGGGTTTTTCTTTATTTTTACTATTTTCTACATTGTAGAAGAATAGTGAAGACATCAAAACTATGAAATAACACATGGAATCATGTAGTAACCAAAAAAGCATTAAACAAATGTTTATATTTGAGATTCTTCAAAGTAGCCACTCTTGGCATTCTCTCAACCAGCTTAATGAGGTAGTCACCTGGAATGCATTTCAATTAACATTCCTTAATGCGTTTGAGCCAATCGGTTGTGACAAGGTAGAGGGAGGGGGGGGGGGGTATACAGAAGATAGCCCTATTTGGTAAAAGTACAGCTCAAATAAGCATAGGGAAACGACAGTCCATCATTACTTTAAGACATGAAGGTCAGTCAATGTGGAAAATTAAGAACTTTTGAATGTTTCTTCCAAGTGCAGTCGCAAAACCCATCAAGCACTGTGATGAAACTGGCTCTCATGAGGACCGCCACAGGAAAAGAAGACCCAGAGTTACCTCTGCTGCAGAGGACAAGTTCATTAGAGTTACCTGCTCCTGAGATTGCAACCCAAGTAAATGCTTCATAGAGTTCAAGTAACAGACATCTCAACATCGAGTGAATCAGGCCTTCGTGGTCGAATTGCTGCAAATTAATCACTACTAAAGAACAAATTGACTTTCTTGGGCCATGAAACATGAGCAATGGACATTAGACTGGTGGAAATCTGTCCTTTTCGTCTGAGTACGTGAACGGATGATCTCTGCATGTATGGTTCCCACCTTGAAGCATGGAGGAGGAGGTTTGATGGTGCTTTGCGCTTAGTGGGACTATCATTTGTTTTTCAACAAGACACCTCCAGGCTGTGTAAGGGCTATTTGACCAAGAAGGGAGAGTGATGGAGTGCTGCATCAGATGACCTAGCCTCCACAATCACCCGACCTCAACCCAATTGAGATGGTTTGGGATGAGTTGGACCGGAGTGAAGGAAAAGCAGCCAAGAATGGCTCAGCATATGTGGGGACTCCTTCAAGACTGTTGGAAAAACATTCCAGGTGAAGCTGGTTGAGAGAATGCCAAGAGTGTGCAAAGTTATCAAAGGCAAAGGGTGGCTACTTTGAAGAATCTAAAATATACTTTAATTTAACACTTTTTTGGTTACTGTGGTTACTGTGGTTACTGTTACATAATACTATGTGATTGCATAGTTTGTCTTCTACTATTCTACAATGTAGAAAATAGTAAAAATAAAAACCCTTAAGTAGGTGTCCGAACGTTTGACTAGTACTGTACATATTGTTCTCTCGTAAAATTCTACGCAATACGATCTACAAATGTAACAGTCCACTGACATATTGTTTTCAAACGTGAAAAGCGTTTTCCGACCAATAACAGAACCACTGGTTAACAGGCCCAAGCCGTTTGGGAGACAGGTTTAGCTCATCAGAAAGGTGTAATGCCCAACAGGATCACAGAGTTAGCCCGCTAAATTGCCAAAACATTTTGAAATTATTATTTAAAAAAAAAAAGAAATATGAGCTTTAAATGAGCATGATCTAATGGACTAAACCAAAACAGGTTTAGCTTTCTTAAAAGACATGCTCCGGTACTTTGGCGACTAAGTATTTGTTTGAACTTCCCGCTGGATAAGTCAATGTATAATTTATACTTACTGCAGAATAACTTTTACCTCAATTAGCCACAAAAATCGCTAGTTTGAAAGCAACTTTTCTTAAAGCTGTGCGGTGACATTTTCCCTACATTCCCCCCCACAGCAATTAGAGTTCTAGCCAATGAGCCCCTCGTATTTGAGTGACCTCCTAGCTAGAGGCCTGCCCTGAGGTATATCCAATGAAGTTGCAGGGCGGGGCCAACAGCTCAGTGGACGTAGCGAGAAAGAGAGGGCAATGACGTGGTGCACATACTGTACGTGACAATGCACTTTTGGCTCGTGGGCTCTACTTTTCAGAACTACTGGGCTATAAAGGGTTAGGGTGACAGTACTTTTGGCTCGTGGGCTCTACTTTTCAGAACTACTGGGCTATAAAGTATACAAAAGTACTGGAGAATCTCTAATGAAATCAGAAAATCAACTGTTATCAACAACCTGTGTTGTGGGTTTACCCCGTCTAGGGCAGCCTCCTTTTACCTTTACCATACAGTAGTCCAGACAGACAGACAGACGGCCTAAAGAAGTATAGAGGGGAGATGTATGGACGTCTTTCCCAAACATAGCCTGGTCCCAGATCTGTTTGTGTCGTCTTGCCAACTACTACGGTCACAGCGGCGTGACGAGGACGACAGGAGTCGGCAAGACTGTACGAACCATGAAGATATTTCATAACCAGGCTTCCTAGATGAATGACCAGTAAACTCATTCTAGAACGGATTCTGTGTGTTCCAGTGCTTTGCTAGAACATTCAATGTGTACCAACAACAATGGTCTCTCTCTCCCCCTCTCTGGAGTTGTCTGTCCCTGTCTGTCTCTGTTTTCCCCAGCCATCCCTCCACCCACAAAAAAAGTCACACAAACAATTCAAAAGGATTATACAATTTCTGTTTTTTTAAATGTATTTATTTACCAAAACCGAGCAGGAAGCAGACCAATATGAGGTGATAGATACGTATAATAGATAGTGTGAACTTTGAACTGTTTAGAATCATTCTCTACCTCTACCCAGCCCTGTGCCATTAGTTGAAGGCTCTTTGACCACATCACAAATGACACTCTGGTTCACGTCTACTGAACTATCCCGTAACTAACTCTGTGTTGGGGAGTATTTCCACTACTTAAATTACAACTATCGTGTCCCCGCCAGTGAATTCCTTTCCAGTCTAAATTTGTGACCATTTTGAGATACAATAACATATATTTAATTCTGTGTGCACAGTATGACGCTCTGACGCTCATGTAAACTAGTGGCAGCCACATACGAAGGAAGACAATGCTGCACGAAACTGTAGATGCACTATATTGGCACACAGTACCCATATATTCAATAACTAAGAAACAAACAAACATCCCCCGTATGATGAAATACAGAGATCATCCCTGTATTTTGAAAGTTATATATCTTTAAAAAAAAAAACGTGATCGCTGATAGTCCTAAAAAATGTTTTGCTTATGTCAACAAATGGACTAACGAAACAGATACCAAAAGATTAGTCTTTGGGTGGAGTTTTCCTTTTTAAAGTGCCAGGATAAGTACAAGCCCTAAACATGTGAAAAATGTTGACAAATGTACCAGACTGGAGATAAGTCTGGAGAGCCTAAAACGGTAGACACTAACGATTTACCATGCGAATGAAAGTGTATATTTTAAGGAAAGATGCTTAACCAAAAGGGACCCTATTCCTTTTTATTATTAATTTATACCTTTATTTAACCAGGCAAGTCAGTTAAAAACAAATTCTTATCTTCAATGAAGGCCTAGTGGGTTAACTGCCTGTTCAGGGGGCAGAAGGACAGATTTGTACCTTGTGAGCTCGGGGGTTTGAACTTGCAACCTTCCAGTTACTAGTCCAACGCTCTAACCACTAGGCTACCCTGCCGCCCCTCCACTCTAACCACTAGGCTACCTGCCGCCCCTCCACTCTAACCACTAGGCTACCCTGCCGCCCCTCCACTCTAACCACTAGGCTACCTGCCGCCCCTCCACTCTAACCACTAGGCTACCCTGCCGCCCCTCCACTCTAACCACTAGGCTACCCTGCCGCCCCATATGGGACGTTTCTTAGATAAAAAAAAAAACCTAAACTCGATCAAACATCAATATACATGGACCACCAGTCAGTTACAAGGTCAGAGGTCAACTTCGATTAAACCTCTCTCCTCAAAACGGCAGGGTAGCCTAGTGGTTAGAGCGTTGGACTAGTTGCCAGAAGGTTGCAAGTTCAAACCCCCGAGCTGACAAGGTACAAATCTGTCGTTCTGCCCCCTGAACAGGAAGTTTAACCCACTAGGCTGTCATTGAAGATAAGAATTTGTTCTTAACTGACTTGCCTAGTTAAATAAAAAGGAAAAAAAAAAAAAATATATATATATATATATATATATTTAAAAAACGGCATAATCAGGTAAACACCTATTCGTGAAAATCAGCAGCATTGTCTTCAGACGACAGATGGCTTCGTTTTTCTGAGGGGAACGCGTTGCCAAACTACCAAGTTGCAGACGGCCGTTCGGCACGCAATCTGACGCAAGACAATTAAATCTGCCGTAAACTATAAAATGACTCTACTGCCACCCTATGTTCTCCAAATGAAGGACAATGATAAGTGAAAATCCCCATTGTTGATAGAGCAGCAACCCCAGTTCAAAGGGAGATTGTGCCATTACAATTGTCCACATTTGGATTTAAAATAGTGAACGCATCGCTGGACTGTTCCAGCCAATACCGTAGTAAAAGAGTGCCCTGCGGATGAGGATGCTTCCCAATGCCTCCCCCTCTTCCCTCCTCTCTGTCCATCATGCTACTTAAGAGGTACCCAGCAGTCCCTGCTGTGCTCTAGCCAATCAGGTCACCCAGTCAGTTCCTCATCCTGGTGGGTTTCTCGGGGGCCTCCCCCCCCTCTTCGGGGGCCTGGGGACCAGAGAACGCATGGTGGTACAGGTGCCCGTGATTGGCTGCAGCAGTATACAGCTTATACAGCGCCTGGAGAAATGAGAAGAGGGATCGTAACTGGTCGAGAAGAGGGGGCATTTAAATAAATCATTGTCTGAATGCTCAAGATTGTTGGTCCAGAATGTGTCTAGATACAGAAACAGTACTTCCTAGGCAACATTTAGCCTTCTACAGAACCTGTGAACAACAGGAGAGGAAGAGGGTGCATTTCAGACTAACCAATATTGGAATGCTCAAGATGGATAGAGTTACTGATACATCCAGTAGGCCTATAGCATAGAGATGGACTGATACATCCAGTAGGCCTATAGCATAGAGATGGACTGATACATCCAGTAGGCCTATACCATAGAGATGGACTAATACATCCAGTAGGGCCTATACCATAGAGATGGACTGATACATCCAGTAGGCCTATACCATAGAGACGGACTGATACATCCAGTAGGCCTATACCATAGAGATGGACTGATACATCCAGTAGGGCCTATACCATAGAGATGGACTGATACATCCAGTAGGCCTATACCATAGAGATGGACTGATACATCCAGTAGGGCTGATACCATAGAGATGGACTGATACATCCAGTAGGCCTATACCATAGAGATGGACTGATACATCCAGTAGGCCTATACCATAGAGATGGACTGATACATCCAGTAGGCCTATACCATAGAGATGGACTGATACATCCAGTAGGCCTATACCATAGAGATGGACTGATACATCCAGTAGGGCCTATACCATAGAGATGGACTGATACATCCAGTAGGGCCGATACCATAGAGATGGACTGATACATTCAGTGAGCCTATACCATAGAGTTGGAGAAGAAATAGGACTTATCTGTGCCATTCTGGATAAACTAGTTCTATCCATCTGGAGTTCTCTTTTTATCTCTATGGCCTGACGCCGACTGATTGAGAACACAACTCCCCACTCACCTCATTTGTGCTTCCCTGTTGCAAAACATAGAACAAAAACAAAAACACAGGTCTTAGACAAATTAAATGTAATATAAAATATTTACATGTTTGAAATGTTTTCTTCAGCTCAAACTCTTAAAGACAACACATTGCAATTATTTCCAGATTGTTCAACACAGTAAAATGTGTTGTATGTCACCACCTAGTGGTTTAGATGCTCTATCACTTACTTATACACAACATTTCTAGTTAAAACTGTGAGGATCCTTCTGGTTTAGGAGTCCATAAACTTTGAATCACTTTATGGCACACACATCGATATGATAACGCACATTCTCATAGAGCGCATGTACCATGTCCATTTTAGGACATCCTCAGCCTCAAACCTTCCTTGAGTCATTCCTTTTCCTCCTTTGAGTCAATTCCTTCAAGAAGGAGTGAGATAACACAATGGATGTGGTGAGGTATGAGACTGAGGATATCCTAAAAATGGACACTGTACCCCTGGTTATACACTAAAATATAGAATAAAATACACATTTGGAATTTGGGCATAGCTCAGGTGTGGGGACCTACCTGGTCCCAGAGTGCTCCAGCCACCTGGTCGATGACCTGACCCAGCTCTCGGTACTCCCCAGAGTAGCGTATGTAGGCCCAGGTACACAGGGTGATCAACGTCAGGCCCAGTATCATATTACACACGCTGGCGATGATGTCAACCCCCACGAAGCCCGTGATCCCCGCCGCCACGTACATGATGAAGATCACCACGAACAGCGTGGCCGGGGTGCGGGCGGCGTGGAAGATGTTCTTGGAGTCGTTGTGCTTGATGTACTGGTTGAACACCTCGTCCACCTGGAACAGAGTTGATTATATGGGGATTTACCACTGTGTTACTCTAGAAATAAGGGGGGTGGTCTGATAAAGGAATGTATATGTTTAAAGTAATGACTAAAGTATTCCACCCTGAAATCATATAATTGTATGAAATGTGTTAGAGTCATAATTTAATAATGTGTGTGACTAGGCCATTGTGTTACTATTTCGCAATATGAGCTGGGTATAGTTGAGACATTCAAGGCCAACTGAACTATCGACTTGTGATCTAGGTAGGGGAGTAACTGTTAGGAATGGCTTGCAGAAGATAATGAGAAACTAGGTGTTAGTATTGTGAAAAAAATACAGCCCACCTAAAGAGAGGTGGAGATTCTACTGATGTGAGTTCGTGTGTGTGCGTGTGTTTTAAAAATATTGTGTTCTCATTTTGAAGTCAGAGTACTCTCTGAATAAAGTATTGATCTATTGCAGACTGGGACTTTGTCTAAATTCTTCTATTAACCCGGGCCTTACAACCTCTGGGAATTGGTCAAAGCTATAGTGATTGTTGAGTCATCATCGGGATTGAAAATTCTCGTGACAGGGTCCATTCAATCTGTTCTGAAGATCCGCGCTACAGCAGAATTCTAATTTAATAAAGGTCATTTCCGATTGACCCGTAGTCTTTATTTTATTTACATATTAGACCTTTTATTTCAACAGGAAGTCAACATTGAGACACAGGGTCTCTAATTCCAGGACAAAGTTGAGTTGAGTTGTGTTGCGTTAAGGCCAGGCTTTTATTTCCACGACTGGTCACAGTGTGCACGTGACAACAATGTCTGCCATGTATAGTAGCGTGGCCAGAAGGAAGCCATTACTCAAGAAAGCCCACCTTGAATCCTGTTTGAAGGATGAAACTAAAATGTAAAAAACACTCAGGAGATTCTTTAGCTATATGGCAAAAAGTTTAGTGGTCTGAAGAAACAAGAACTGAACCTTTTGGCCTAAACGCAAAGCGTCACGTTTGGCGCAAATCCAACATGGCACATCACTCAATGAACACCATCCCTACTGTGAAGCATGGTGGCGGCAACACCATGTTGTGGAGAAGTTTCTGATCAGGATAGAACAGGAAATGAATGTTGCAATGTACAGAAAAGTCCTTGAGGAAAAGCTGCTGCCCTCTCAGCGAGAAAGTTGAAACTGGGCCGGAAGTTCACCTTTCAGCATGACAACGAAGCACACGGTCAAAGCTACAGTGGAAGTGGCTAAGGAATAAATGACTTAGATATTGCGTGACTTGAAGATTGTTGTCCATCAACGCTCTGCCAGGAACTTGAACAGTTTTGTTAAAAAACAAAATGGTCAAAGGTGAGGAAAGTAGAGAGCTATCCCAACAACCCGAACGGAAGACAGGGATTCAGATTCCACCTGTGACAGACCACCAAAGAGGGAATTTCCTATTGGTTTAATGGTTATAAGAAAGATGTTGGTTTCCCGAGCGAGAGACAGGGGGTTCAGATCCCACCTGTGCTTCCTGTGACATACCTCTCCCTCCAGCTGTAGCAGGTACCGTCGGCTGAACTCCTCCCCTCCCATCTTCTTGACCCCCCGAAACACCTGGAGGGCTTCCTCTCTGATGTCACTGTGTCTGGCCTGGAGCTCTGCTGGGGCCAGGAAGGGCCGGTCCCCACCACACACCTGGGGAGAGAGGAGGAGGAATGGAGGGGAGAGAGGAGGAGAGGAGAGAGGTTGAGGAGGAATGGAGGGGAGAGAGGTTGAGGAGGAATGGAGGGGAGAGAGGAGGAATGGAGGGGAGAGAGGAGGAAGAGGAATGGAGGGGAGAGAGGAGGAATGGAGGGGAGAGGTTGAGGAGGAATGGAGGGGAGAGAGGTTGCGGAGGAATGGAGGGGAGAGAGGTTGAGGAGGAATGAGGGGAGAGAGGAGGAGGAATGGAGGGGAGAGAGGAGGAGGAATGGAGGGGAGAGAGGAGGAGGAATGGAGGGGAGAGAGGAGGAGGAATGGAGGGGAGAGAAGTTAAGGAGGAGAAAGAGGAGGAGGGGGGGGATTGAGAATTCACTCTTCGGGAGAATGACTATTGGTCGGGGGAGGGGTGGACAACAGTAGGTCTCAGGACAACTGTAGGTCTCAGGACAACAGCAGGTCTCAGGACAACAGCAGGTCTCAGGACAACAGCAGGTCTCAGGTAGGCAGCAGCATTATAATCGGAGATAAGCCCGGATAAGCCCGTAACAGAATACAGCCCTGCCTTGTCACCTGCTCCATCTTCTTGTTGTACAGGTCCCTGGCTGCGGCCACTGCTGCCAGGTTGTTGGCCTCCGCTGTGGCCTGAGAAACACCACACGGTTATATTCATCAGGTAATAACGCATTATAATGATGGAAGAAAGATACAACACAAGACATTGGTACCTGCAGCATGGATTTCGGGTGTGGCAGCTCCTCCCCCTGGTAGATTTTGATGTATGCCTGGGTGGTGGAGGAGGGGGGGGGGGGGGGATCATCAACAACAAACACCTACATTACTTAACAACAATTTCAATATCATTATTTTCACTGGTTGGTTGAAGCATTCACTCCATCGTGAATATCGGTTGATGCACATTGTTTAACCGTACCAAATTCGAGTAGCCTGGTCCCAGATCTGTTTGTGCTGTCTTGTTAACTTCTGACAACGACCAGAGGACTTACAAACAGATCTGGGAACAGGCTAAAAATCGAAGACCCCCCAGGACCTTGAAGTACTCCAGCAGGCCTCTGCAGGTGATGTTGCTGCCGTTGATCTCCTTGACATCCAGGTTCTTGGGACTCAGCAGCCACGGGACCAGGATCTGCAGGTTGTTGATGAACTCACGGTCGATCTCTGCACACGGGTTAGGGAGAAGTGAGATTAGGTAAAGGGTAGGTATGTAACCATGTTGCCTGCCTCGAGCTGGGCTTGAACCAGCGACCATTTGCATTAACCAAGTAGGAGGACTAAACAAAAACACACTTCCTGTCATGTGACAATTTCAGTCATGTTCCTGTAAAATGAAATCGCATCAAAGGAACATCTAACTTTAATTATTATTTACTTTTGTTTGACTAGGCAAATTAGCGAAGAACAAATTCTTATTTACAATGACAGCCTAGGAACAGAGGGTTAACTGCCTTGTTTAGGGGCAGAACGACAGATTTTTACCTTGTCAGCTCAGGGATTCGATCCAACAACCTTTCGGTTACTGGCACAACGCTCTAAGCACTAGGCTACCTGCCGCCTCAAACTATAGTGTGCTGTGTGCTTTAAATTAATCAATGGGATTAGTCTGTGGTGTTTAAATTGATCAATGGGATTAGTCTGTGGTGTTTAAATTCATCAATGGGATTAGTCTGATGTTGTCACGACTCCTACCCGAAGGTGGCTCCCCTTCCCGTTCGGGTGGCACTCGGCGGTCGTCGTCACCGGCCTACTAGCTGCCACTGATCTTTTCCTCCCCCTCCTTGTCTGTTTATTAGTTACACCTGTTGTTAATTAGGTTTATTAGTTGGGCTTTATTAGCCAGCCGGCCTGCCTGCTGGGTGTGCGGGATTGTTTTATGTGTACTCTTTGTACACGCATGTATGTCACGGTTGTTCGTGTACGTGAGCTGTTTTTTGGGACTGTTTTTAATCCCCTGTTTTTTGGGACTGTTTTTAATCCCCTGTGTTTTGGGACTGTTTTTAATCCCCTGTGTTTTGGGACTGTTTTTAATCCCCTGTGTTTTGGGACTGTTTTTAATCCCCTGTGTTTTGGGACTGTTTTTAATCCCCTGTGTTTTGGGACTGATTTTAATCCCCTGTGTTTTGGGACTGTTTTTAATCCCCTGTGTTTTGGGACTGTTTTTAATCCCCTGTGTTTTGGGACTGTTTTTAATCCCCTGTGTTTTGGGACTGATTTTAATCCCCTGTGTGTTGGGACTGATTTTAATCCCCTGTGTTTTGGGACTGTTTTTAATCCCCTGTGTTTTGGGACTGATTTTAATCCCCTGTGTGTTGGGACTGATTTTAATCCCCTGTGTTTTGGGACTGTTTTTAATCCCCTGTGTTTTGGGACTGATTGTAATCCCCTGTGTGTTGGGACTGATTTTAATCCCCTGTGTTTTGGGACTGTTTTTAATCCCCTGTGTTTTGGGACTGTTTTTAATCCCTGTGTTTTGGGGTATTTGTTTTGAGTGGCGTCTGTTTTCACCTGGTCGGTGTATAAAGAAGCTACTCTGAACTCTCTGTCTCCTGCGTCTGACTCCTTCCTCCACTACACCCCGGGAATTACAGTTGTGTTTAAATTCATCAATGGGATTAGTCTGTTGTGTTTAAATTCATCAATGGGATTAGTCTGTTGTGTTTAAATTCATCAATGGGATTAGTCTGTTGTGTTTAAATTCATCAATGGGATTAGTCTGTTGTGTTTAAATTCATCAATGGGATTAGTCTTGTGTTTAAATGCATCAATGGGATTAGTCTGTTGTGTTTAAATTCATCAATGGGATTAGTCTGTTGTGTTTAAATGCATCAATGGGATTAGTCTGTTGTGTTTAAATGCATCAATGGGATTAGTCTGTTGTGTTTAAATGCATCAATGGGATTAGTCTGTTGTGTTTAAATTCATCAATGGGATTAGTCTGTTGTTTTGTCATCACAAAGTGTGTTGTGTTTGTTTTAAAACCACCAAGATTACGAAATGTGTATTGTACCTTTGAGTCTGCCGTCGAAGTTAGGGTTGGTGGCCACTTTGAGTCCGGGGTGGGGCATCAGGAAGCAGGAGATGTTGGTGAAGCAGGAGTGGATGTGTTTACGGACGTTCTGCAGCTCCTCATGTTGGTTCTCTGAGATCTACAACACAGAACCACAGACACAAACAGTCAACCACAGACACAGAACCACAGACACAAACAGTCAACCACAGACACACAGACACAAACAGTCAACCACAACCACAGAACCGCAGACACAGACAGACAACCACAGAACCACAGACAAACAGTCAACCACAGACACAGAACCACAGACACAAACAGACAACCACAGACACACAACCACAGACACAGACAGACAACCACAGACACACAACCGCAGACACAGAACCACAGACACAAACAGTCAACCACAGACACACAACCATAGACAAACACCAACACAGACACAAACAGTCAACCACAGACACACAACCACAGACACAAACAGTCAACCACAGACACATAACCACAGACACAAACAGTCAACCACAGACACACAACCACATAACCACAGACACAAACTCAGTTGGTAACAGGGTACTGCTACCACATCCAATGTCATGGGTTCAATTCCTGCAGAGGATTAGGATTTGTTTGTTTGGATTAAAGTGTCTTCTTATATTACTATTATCATTATCATCATTATCATCATTGTTATTATAATCATTGTTATTAATTTTATTATCACTATTGTTATAATAATCATCTTTATTTTTATTATGATCATCATAATCATTATTATCATCATTATTATTATTGTCATCATTACCATTATTATCATCATTATTATCATTTATCATTATCATTTATCATTATTATCAGTATCATTATCATTATTATCAGTATTATCATTATCAGTATTATCATTATTATCAGTATCATTATTATCAGTATCATTATTATCATCATTATCGGTATTATCGTTATTAACATCATTATTATCATTATCGGTTTTATCGGTATCATTATTATTATCAGTATCATTATCAGTATTATCATTATTATCAGTATCAGTATTATCATTATCAGTATTATCATTATTATCAGTATCATTATTATCATCATTATCATTATCGGTATTATCATCATTGACATTATCATTATTGGTATTATCGGTATCGTTATTATCAGTGTCATTATTATCAATATCACCATTATCATTATCTGTATTATCAGTATCATTATTATTATTATCAGTATCATTATTATCATTATCTGTATCATTATTATCATTATCTGTATTATCAGTATCATTATTATCAATATCACCATTATCATTATCGGTATTATCAGTATCATCATTATCAATATCACCATTATCATTATCAGTATTATCAGTATCATTATTATAACTAACATGATCATGTCACATAAATAGCAGCCTTTTAGTTTCTGGTAACGACACTGTGTTAATATAACTCTTGTTGTTGTTATCTTTATGTGAACCACTATAATCATTGTTCATCGGTGACCTCTGACCTTGAGCCTTTTCTCCAGGAACTTCATGCCTCCTTCCTGCCCGTAGCCGAACTCGTAGGGAAAACTCCAATCCCGGACCAGGAATATCATGGACTGGAACAATACAGACATGGCTTCACTAAGTTACGGTGCAGTGGCAAAGCATTAGCAAGGAACGTCTCTGACAGCAAGAAGCTACCAAAGTAAATAGGACCTAAATAATTCCTGCTCTGGTGAATCAGCCTTGTTAAACCAGCCTGAGGTAAACTCAATCATCTTGGTAAACCAGCCTGAGGTAAACCAGTCTGAGGAAACTGAATCATCTTGTTAAACCAGTCTGAGGTAAACCAGTCTTCTGGTAAACTGAATCATCTTGTTAAACCAGCCTTCTGGTACTGAATCAGCCTCGGTAAACCACCCTGATCTCGCGAGCTCACATTCTGTTTCACGAACGTCAGCGCAGTGGTCAGTCTGGATGCACAAGCCTCTAAAACTGAATAACAGTGGTCAGTCTGAATGCACAAGCCTCTAAAACTGAATAAAAGTGGTCAGTCTGGATGCACAAGCCTCTAAAACTGAATAACAGGAAGGAGAGAACGTCCTACCTGGAATGGTTTAAGGAACGTTTCCTCCATAGCGAGTCTGCCATACTCAGTGAAGAGCTACAAAACAACACAAAGAGAGAGGAGAAGAAAGAGAACAACAACAAAAAAATCAACATTGATCACAATCAGGAGTTTTAAAAGTGTGAAGAAAAACAGCTAATTTTTAGAGTCGTCATCTATCTGAATGTCTCCACAGGGAAAGACCTCAGTGATATTGTAGGTGATGTAATCTCTACTGTACCTGCAAGTGTTGAAGATCATCCTCCTGGACATTCTGGGAGATGTTGTACACCTGCGAAACGAGATTCAACTTTTCTACTCCAACATGTTTTTGGCACAGAAGATCTACCGTTGTCGAGGTCTCTAAACAATGTCATTATTCATGTTCAAAGACAGTGGAGTCGTCAGGGGCCAAAGCCACTGTATCTGTTAAGACAGTGGGGTCGTCAGGGGCCAAAGCCACTGTATCTGTTAAGACAGTGGGGTCGTCAGGGGCCAAAGCCACTGTATCTGTTAAGACAGTGGGGTCGTCAGGGGCCAAAGCCACTGTATCTGTTAAGACAGTGGGGTCGTTAGGGGCCAAAGCCACTGTATCTGTTATGACAGTGGGGTCGTTAGGGCCAAAGCCACTGTATCTGTTAAGACAGTGGGGTCGTCAGGGGCCAAAGCCACTGTATCTGTTAAGACAGTGGGGTCGTCAGGGGCCAAAGCCACTGTATCTGTTAAGACAGTGGGGTCGTCAGGGGCCAAAGCCACTGTATCTGTTAAGACAGTGGGGTCGTCAGGGGCCAAAGCCACTGTATCTGTTATGACAGTGGGGTCGTCAGGGGCCAAAGCCACTGTATCTGTTAAGATAGTGGGGTCGTCAGGGGCCAAAGCCACTGTATCTGTTAAGACAGTGGGGTCGTCAGGGGCCAAAGCCACTGTATCTGTTAAGACAGTGGGGTCGTTAGGGGCCAAAGCCACTGTATCTGTTAAGACAGTGGGGTCGTTAGGGGCCAAAGCCACTGTATCTGTTAAGACAGTGGGGTCGTTAGGGGCCAAAGCCACTGTATCTGTTAAGACAGTGGGGTCGTTAGGGGCCAAAGCCACTGTATCTGTTAAGACAGTGGGGTCGTTAGGGGCCAAAGCCACTGTATCTGTTAAGACAGTGGGGTCGTTAGGGGCCAAAGCCACTGTATCTGTTAAGACAGTGGGGTCGTTAGGGGCCAAAGCCACTGTATCTGTTAAGACAGTGGGGTCGTTAGGGGCCAAAGCCACTGTATCTGTTAAGACAGTGGGGTCGTTAGGGGCCAAAGCCACTGTATCTGTTAAGACAGTGGGGTCGTTAGGGGCCAAAGCCACTGTATCTGTTAAGACAGTGGGGTCGTTAGGGGCCAAAGCCACTGTATCTGTTAAGACAGTGGGGTCGTTAGGGGCCAAAGCCACTGTATCTGTTAAGACAGTGGGGTTGTTAGGGCCACTGTATCTGTTAAGACAGTGGGGTCGTTAGGGGCCAAAGACACTGTATCTGTTAAGACAGTGGGGTCGTTAGGGGCCAAAGCCACTGTTTTGTACCTGCATGGAGCTGATCATAGTGCTTAGTGCAAACACAGTAGCTGAATCCCTCAACGTTGACTGGCTGTCGAACGTTCCCTGGGTGTCCATCAGTAGAACAGCCACCTGAGGGACGAGACAGGAGAACAGAACTCTTCAGCCGTGTCAATGATATTACAGTTTAACTGGAGAGACAAAACTGAAGATTAACAAGTTCATTTCCTGCCATTCTACACATTTTGCCATGGGGTGGAGAGAAATATTTGCATAATTACTACAGGTTTAGATAGCTGGCCGCTAGATTAATTTACCAATCAAAAACATGGTGATGATACGAGCTAATTAAATGACTGAGAAGAGAAAAACAGCTTACCTTTATTTAACGAGGCAAGTCAGTTAAGAACAAATTCTTATTTTCAATGACAGCCTAGGAACAGTGGGTTAACTACCTTGTTCAGGGGGAGAACGACAGATTTGTACCTTGTCAGCTCGGGGGTTTGAACTTGCAACCTTCCGGTTACTAGTCCAACGCTCTAACCACTAGGCTACCCTGCCGCCCCGATTTAGAAATTACACCTGGTGTTTTCTGCTATTATAACTCACAACAGTAAGTTGAGACCCCGACTGAGTTCTGCTGAGTTCTGCTGAGTTCTGCTGAGTGGGCTCATCCCCGATTAAGATGGACCAACAAACGTCTGTAAATATCACAGATTGGGTCTCTAACTGTAGTCGTTATACAGAATCTACCCATGGGGCTCTGAGTCAAAAGTAGTGCACTATGTAGGGATTAGCGTCTAAAGTAGTGCACTATGTAGGGAATAGGGTCTAAAGTAGTGCACTATGTAGGGAATAGGGTCTAAAGTAGTGCACTATGTAGGGAATAGGGTCTAAAGTAGTGCACTATGTAGGGAATAGGGTCTAAAGTAGTGCAGTATGAAGGGAATAGGGTCTAAAGTAGTGCACTATGTAGTGAATAGGGTCTAAAGTAGTGCACTATGTAGGGAATAGGGTCTAAAGTAGTGCACTATGTAGGGAATAGGGTCTAAAGTAGTGCACTATGTAGGGAATAGGGTCTAAAGTAGTGCACTATGTAGGGAATAGGGTCTAAAGTAGTGCACTATGTAGGGAATAGGGTCTAAAGTAGTGCACTATGTAGTGAATAGGGTCTAAAGTAGTGCACTATGTAGTGAATAGGGTCTAAAGTAGTGCACTATGTAGGGAATAGGGTCTAAAGTAGTGCACTATGTAGGGAATAGGGTCTAAAGTAGTGCACTATGTAGGGAATAGGGTCTAAAGTAGTGCACTATGTAGGGAATAGGGTCTAAAGTAGTGCACTATGTAGTGAATAGGGTCTAAAGTAGTGCACTATGTAGTGAATAGGGTCTAAAGTAGTGCACTATGTAGGGAATAGGGTCTAAAGTAGTGCACTATGTAGGGAATAGGGTCTAAAGTAGTGCACTATGTAGGGAATAGGGTCTAAAGTAGTGCACTATGTAGGGAATAGGGTCTAAAGTAGTGCAGTATGTAGGGAATAGGGGCCCATTTGGGACGCACACCCCTGGAATACAGGTCAAAGGTGAAGATCTGATACCTTGCGTCCATCTGGTTTGTCCACCAGGAACACTTCGCTCCAGATCTGAATGCCGGTGGTCTCCCTCTCAGATCCACCCCTCCAGGAGAACCCTGTCAGAGGCTCCTCTGCCTCCCCCAGCCACTCCTCAGATGCCTGGGGACCATTAGATTAGATACAGACTAATTCAGGAGATGGAAGCTTCTTGGACCAATCCTGCTGCTACCATATTAGTCACAAACTTTACAACAACAGTAAGACGCATCATAACCTTAATCAT